>NC_051277.1:183311-288311 GCF_015220745.1 Sebastes umbrosus | reverse complement strand
AACAGGAAGCTGTGATCCCGTTAAACAGGAAGCTGTGATCCCGTTAAACAGGAACTGGACACTAAATCCAGTAAATTAAATGTACAGTCACTTTATGACACGATCCGTCGATCCGTCGATCCTTCGATCAGTCGATCAGTCGATCCGTCGATCCTTCGATCAGTCGATCAGTCGATCCTTCGATCCGTCGATCCGTCGATCCGTCGATCCGTCGATCCTTCGATCCGTCGATCCGTCGATCCGTCGATCCTTCGATCAGTCGATCAGTCGATCCTTCGATCCGTCGATCCGTCGATCCGTCGATCCTTCGATCCGTCGATCCGTCGATCCGTCGATCCGTCGATCCGTCGATCCTTCGATCCGTCGATCCGTCGATCCGTCGATCCGTCGATCCGTCGATCAGTTGATCCGGGTCACGTTCAATACTGTTTTTCTTTTGTAGTTTTATAGTTTTGTAATTCTCTCCAGTTGACTTCCAGAGACGTTTAGGAACGCCTTCCAGGAAACCGTGTCAGAGATCAGCTCTTCAAGAGCAACACGGATTCATCAACGCTGATCTCAGACTCATGAACAGCAGCTGACCAGAGTGACACTCCTCTGAGGCTGAGCAGCAGGTCAACCAGACGTCCATCGCTCTGAGAGACACAGTCATCAGCAGAGTTATTCCAACACTTAAAGAGTTCTAACTCTAAGTCAGTGAACATCTGGTCTCTATCTACAGAGAGTTAAAGTCACACTGAACATAGTGTTGAATGTTCAGAGTCAATTCAACTCTAGATAGAGTTCATATTTTACACTACACTGAGAAGTGTAACTCACATTTTACACTATGACGTAAATAAGACTCAGAGTTATTTACAGCTGACACTAGGGATCTTTAAGAGTTAATCACAATGAACTCTAATTCATTTACTCTACATGTGTTACATGAGTGTTAAACCTACTGAACACTAAATGTTGATTAAGAAATGACTCCTAACAGTGTTAAAACATATTTACTGGTGTATTTACCTCCTTTAAGTGTTATTCTTACCCAACACCTTGTTTATTATCATGGACTCCTTTTAATAAAATGTATTCTTCAACAGAATTACTTTAGAGTGTTTTGCATTTTCTACTTCACCACTAAGTCCACCTGACACTTAAAACTAGTCAAACTAAACATGTTTGCAGGGGAAAAACAACAAACAGCATTATATCCATGTCTCAATATGAATGTATTAAAAATAAAAACATGAACCCTCAGGTGAAATGTAAATCTGAAACACGTTTTGAGACCTGCTCACACCATCACATGCTACATAACGATTAAACTTCACTTTCAGTTTACGAGACATCAGAGTTATGTTGAGTTTCAGTCATGTCTGCTGGAAGGATGTTACCCATCCGTCGCCGTGAGGAGTCGGTCAGACCTTTCCTCCGCTTGTATTCCTGGACAATAGAGTCTCCACCAGGTTTCTTAGCCAGCGCAGATTCAACCAGCTGAAACAACGGAAGACAAGACAATATTCACTAAAAATGAAATAAACTTGAAGAACTGAAAATCAAATCCAAAGTGTGCAATCCCCAAAGGATCCTTCACAACAGACATTTCACACATCAACGTACACGTTCGGCATCTTGATCTTCCTTCTGCCGGTTTCTGGAAGGGCTGTAATCCTCATCTAGAACGACTGGATCATCAGGACCGCAGGATACTAGATCAGGACCACAGGATACTAGATCAGGACCACAGGATACTAGATCAGGACCACAGGATACTAGATCAGGACCGCAGGATACTAGATCAGGACCACAGGATACAAGATCAATACCACAGGATACTAGATCAGGACCGCAGGATACTAGATCAGGACCACAGGATACAAGATCAATACCACAGGATACTAGATCAGGACCGCAGGATACTAGATCAGGACCACAGGATACAAGATCAGGACCACAGGATACAAGATCAATACCACAGGATACTAGATCAGGACCGCAGGATACTAGATCAGGACCGCAGGATACTAGATCAGGACCACAGGATACTAGATCAGGACCGCAGGATACTAGATCAGGACCACAGGATACAAGATCAGGACCGCAGGATACAAGATCAATACCACAGGATACTAGATCAGGACCGCAGGATACTAGATCAGGACCACAGGATACTAGATCCAGCGTTGGATTGGTTACGACATCAAGCATCGACGTTGACATTACAAGTATAGTTTGACATTAGCTGGTTCGCGTTAAATGGCTTAATGTTGCTGTATTACTCTGAAAGAGTTCATGTACTTTGACACGGCATATTTAACACTGGGGGATTTACTGTGTGCAGACCAGTCAGTGCTGATTTCCTCTGTGTTTGATGCTTGATGAATGACATCCATGATGCGTTCCGTGTTCTACTGTATGTAGGAGAGGTGGTTTGCCTTTAGCATGTCTTTAGCGTGTTCTACTGTATGTAGGAGAGGTGGTTTGCCTTTAGCATGTCTTTAGCATGTTCTACTGTATGTAGGAGAGGTGGTTTGCCTTTAGCATGTCTTTAGCATGTTCTACTGTATGTAGGAGAGGTGGTTTGCCTTTAGCATGTCTTTAGCGTGTTCTACTGTATGTAGGAGAGGTGGTTTGCCTTTAGCATGTCTTTAGCATGTCCTACTGTATGTAGGAGAGGTGGTGTGTCTTTAGCATGTCTTTAGCATGTCCTACTGTATGTAGGAGAGGTGTGTCTTTAGCATGTCTTTAGCATGTCCTACTGTATGTAGGAGAGGTGGTGTGTCTTTAGCATGTCTTTAGCATGTCCTACTGTATGTAGGAGAGGTGTGTCTTTAGCATGTCTTTAGCATGTTCTACTGTATGTAGGAGAGGTGGTGTGTCTTTAGCATGTCTTTAGCATGTTCTACTGTATGTAGGAGAGGTGGTTTGCCTTTAGCATGTCTTTAGCATGTTCTACTGTATGTAGGAGAGGTGGTGTGTCTTTAGCATGTCTTTAGCGTGTTCTACTGTATGTAGGAGAGGTGGTGTGTCTTTAGCATGTCTTTAGCGTGTTCTACTGTATGTAGGAGAGGTGGTGTGTCTTTAGCATGTCTTTAGCGTGTTCTACTGTATGTAGGAGAGGTGGTGTGTCTTTAGCATGTCTTTAGCGTGTTCTACTGTATGTAGGAGAGGTGGTGTGTCTTTAGCATGTCTTTAGCATGTCCTACTGTATGTAGGAGAGGTGGTGTGTCTTTAGCATGTCTTTAGCATGTCCTACTGTATGTAGGAGAGGTGGTGTGTCTTTAGCATGTCTTTAGCGTGTTCTACTGTATGTAGGAGAGGTGGTGTGTCTTTAGCATGTCTTTAGCGTGTTCTACTGTATGTAGGAGAGGTGGTGTGTCTTTAGCATGTCTTTAGCATGTCCTACTGTATGTAGGAGAGGTGGTGTGTCTTTAGCATGTCTTTAGCATGTC
This sequence comes from Sebastes umbrosus, assembly GCF_015220745.1. Lineage (NCBI taxonomy): Eukaryota > Metazoa > Chordata > Actinopteri > Perciformes > Sebastidae > Sebastes > Sebastes umbrosus. The sequence goes on along the minus strand of NC_051277.1, from coordinate 284,871 downwards.
CTACTGTATGTAGGAGAGGTGGTGTGTCTTTAGCATGTCTTTAGCATGTCCTACTGTATGTAGGAGAGGTGGTTTGCCTTCAGCATGCTGATGCCTGGGGCCCGTTGTCTCCTAATCCGTCCATAAGTCTCAGCGTCCAGCCTGGTTTGTGTCTCCTCCGCTCAGTTAGCATCATCTGGATGCCAGTCACGTCTGGAGATGCTGCAGATGGGCGGAAACAGGAAACACGCTTTAACCTCGCTGCCCGCATGTTTAGCCGCCCACTCCCCTAAAACTCCTCATCCTCGGCCGGATTAGCGGACCAGCGAGCGGGTGCCTTGGAGTTTACCCGACCTTTGACCTCTCCCGAGCCGTGTGTGGGTTTAGCTCGGCCGCGGTAACTCGTCCCTTCCCGTTTCTTTTCCCAGCGTCCTCCTTGACTCACAGCTCGGCTCCCGTGAAGGTTTGTAGAGCGCTAGTGAGCGGCGAGGAAGAGGGAGACCCTGAGGTGGTGCCAGTCTGAAGGTGGAATGCCTTTGATTATACCATCTAATCCTCGCTGTAACATGCCTGGCGGCCAGGCAGGCGTGGGCGGCGGGTAATGGTGCTGGTTGGAGGAGTGGGGGGGGGTTGTTGTTGTTGCTGCTCTCATACATCCCTTTGACACAGGTAGGCGATTCATCCCCGGCTGGACCGGCTCCAGGCCACACTGAAGAGTGTGATTCACATCAATCCAAATTCACCTTCTTTATTTTCCCCCACAAACCTTTCTCTCTTTTCAAGCACCACTTCTTCTTCTTCTTCTTCTTCTTCTTCTTCTCTGGAATGCCGCTCTGTTGGCTCAGTGTGTGTGTGTGTGTGTGTGTGTGTGTGTGTGTGTGTGTGTGTGTGTGTTTAATCCCCTGCTACCGACCTTTTTTTTGTGAAAGCTGATTTCAGTGGCGAGCTGAGCCTTTTCTCTGTATAGGTTTTTCTTTTTTCTGGAGCTTGTGATGTGGGCCGCCCACCACCGCCGAGGATTTGGTCCAATCTTTGTTTACGATGCAGACACTGCTGACTTTTTGCTCTCTTCCAATTTTTCAATTACGTGTCCTCTGGCGGAGAGCAATTACAATTCACTTGACGGAATACGAGCATCTTATTCCCCCCCCCCCGTGTGTGCCGTGCTGCGGTGACGTGGATAAAAACACTTGTTATCTTTAATATGACTCCGATGTTCCTCCTCCCGACGGGGCTAACTAAACACAGGCTTATCTGTAACTCTGACACCACAATCCATCTCTGACACGGACGGACGCGGTGCATTAAGCCATGCAGAATACGCAGTGCTCTCAGGCCTCACACACACACACACTCAAATAAGCGTCTGTTTCAATTATTTTACAGTGGAAATCCGATTTGTCTTTCTGTCACATTGAATTGCGGCGGAGGGTAAATTGATTGGAGTATATTGGACGGTGGGACGAGTGACGGGGCAGCTTCCCGTTAAAGATGGAGCGATGTGCCGCCTCCTCCTCCACGCTGCCTCGGCTCATATTGGATAGATTCTGTGTCTACTCTGTAAAACAAAGCTTTATTCTAACCATTTAGTGGGTTTAGTCCTCAAAGTAAACCGGTTTAAAGAACAGGCTGGTCCTCTTCAGGTCCTCTTCAGGTCCTCTTCAGGTCCTACGGACAAACATTTGTTTTAGTGCTCCCAATATTCAGTGATATAATTATTTGTCTTAGTGTCTGTGAGTTGGGAGATCATTTGGGGATTTGTGGGATGATTTTTGGATCAATAATAAAATCAAGCAGTGTCTCTTTAAAAGTTCTCTATATGATATTAAGAGCATTAATAAAGCAGCCATCAACTATTATCTATATTGTCATGATATCACCGGGGCAGTCTAATAGTTTCCCTCTGTTTCCCTGTCCTTTTGTCTCCTGTGTGTTTTACCCTGTCAGTCTGGTCTGTCTGTCGGCAAAGAGGTGTGGCCATCTCCTCCTCCCTCTCCTGGGCGGTGGTTGCTGGAACAGCTGACACCAATCATCTAATCAAGACACTCTGCAGTATATCAACCCCGGTCTTCCTGCCATTCATCGCCAAATCTTTTTCGTCGCCGCAGTAGTAGTAACGTATTCAGGCTCACTTACCTTGCTTAGCTAATTTTGACTTTGTCTCTTCTCGCCTTGTACCTTTTTTGTACTCATCCAGTTTTTGTCCTTTTTGTCCTAGTGGTATACTTACCTGTCAGCTGCCTCCACTTCCTGCTGCACCTACCTGCTCACTCGCCGACATCATTCTTCCTCCTCGGATCACAAGTGGACTGGAAACACCATCTGGAGGATCACTGGAACCCCATTCCCCATGCTCCTCGCTCCCTTTAAGACTTTTAGTCTTAATCCCAGCCACGTCGGACTCTGAGAAACCCTGTCCACCGCTCAATTTATTATTATTAATAAATACCTTTTTTATTACAACTTTACACTCGACTAGTGTGTGCTACTTTTGGGTCCAAGTTTTGTTACCAGAACATAACATATATAGAGACATAGAGGAGTAACGTCCACCTGAGCAGAGAATGAAGTCTCCCTTCCCTCTGTGTGTGTTGTAATCTTTGCTATGTATAATAGGTCGCTGTGGTAAAGCCACTGGACACGACCTGCTCAGCTAACGGCAGACAGACTGTTAGAGAGACTTCGCTGGTGAAGGAAGTGGAACATTTAGCTGCTAAAGAGACAGAGTTGGTGGAGACCAAACCAGAGCTAACAGCACAGTATACTGTATATATATATATATATATATATACTGTATGTATATTGGACTTATACTCATCAGGTGGATACCTGATGGGATAATCCTGTTGCTCTGTAGCTGCTGGATGTGTAAACTGTAAACAGGGTTACGGGTTTGTTAATATGTTTGAAACAACAACTTTATAGTTCAATATGTCAGATGATGTTTTCAGCTTGATCTGCTGATCCCAGCTGGCCAGAAGTCAACCGATCCAGCTTTAGATATCAAGTTACAGCTACTGTTAATCCCACGTTCTGGATGACTTTTACAGCGGACACAGGGTGAACACATTGAACTGTGAACCTGCAGAGTGAATCGATTAGATTCATGCAACAACAAGAACAAACCCTGTTAGTGTCCTGGTCAAACAGCAGCAGAAGAAGTCCCATCCAGATGTTAGTGTCCTGGTCAAACAGCAGCAGAAGAAGTCCCATCCAGATGTTAGTGTCCTGGTCAAACAGCAGCAGAACAAGTCCCATCCAGATGTTATTGTCCTGGTCAAACAGCAGCAGAAGAAGTCCTATCCAGATGTTAGTGTCCTGGTCAAACCGCAGCAGAAGAAGTCCCATCCAGATGTTTTTAATGAGGAGCCTGAGCGCTGATTGTAATGGAGGAGGCGGCGGCAGTCACCTGTTCGCAGGCCTGCTGTGGAGTTTCAGCAGCGACTGTCTGCAGGCTGACAGAGAGCAGAAAGACACTTAAGATAATTGGTTCCCATCCCTCCCGCCATCACCTGCGGTGAAGAATTAAAATAAGAGATGGGGGGAAATGACTCTAAGCTCTCACGGCTCGGCGCTGAATCATAAATCAGCCGTCAGTCATCGCTGGCGGAGAGCAGCTCAGATGAATCATCTCCTGGCACCTTCCCTTTTCTCTTTCTTAAAGCCCAGCCATCTCCGTCATTAGCTCTGCCGGCCTTATGAGAGGTGTGACAGTGTGTGTGTGTGTGTGTGTGTGTGTGTGTGTGTGTGTGTGTGTGAGCGAGAACACATGCCAGGATGATCCTTAACGGTAATAGATGTCAGGCGACGACTCAGCGAGCCAGACTCTGTGAACGCTCCCAGCCCGGGCAGAGCAGCGAGCAGCCGGAGGACGGACCCGTCGACAGTGATGTGTTGATGCTCCTGGTGTATCTGAGGAGGGGTGCTGATTGGAGGAGCAGATGATGACATGTACAGTATCAAGGAGAAACCCAGTTTGTGTCTCTCATGTGAAATCATAACAGTCAACTCAGAGCACCAAACCTGTTTCTGAAACATGAATCCACGACAGCCTCTGAATGAAGAGGTTGTTTCACAGCTTTTTAAAATATAAAACCTGATAATAAAGGTTGATTCACGCCGTTACAAACCAAGTACGGAGATCTGGAGATCTGGTAGCCATGTCTGTTTGTTTGAATTAGGAAACAGAGTCACGACTTCAAAATCTTGTTGTTATCAAGCAGTTCATGGAACGAGCAGAGCAGAGCCGGCCCGGACCGGAACGGTTGGGTTCACCAGGCAAGAATTTAGCTGCTCGAGCAAATCTGTGGGCCCTAAGCCGTCTCTGTGGGTCCCCCTCCTTCTCTATTGGTACAAGAGAATTTATATATATATATATATATATATATATATATATATATTTCTATATTCATCAAACACATACAACCTATATATATATATATATATATATATGCATCAAACACATACAACATATAACAACAATGTGAATAAATGAATCAAAAAGCAGTGTGTCAGTATCCTATCACTGGCTGCCGATGACACCAGCAGTCAGAGACTTTCAACATCTGGCTGCGTTAGCATTCCAGCTAATGAGCACGGCTAAAAGCAGTTAGCTCCCTAGATAGCTCTTTAGTTAGTCAGCACCTGATCGGTTTAGAGATGACATGACAATGTTTGTTTGTTGTTGTTTTGGTCGGTTTAGAAGGTCGATGATGTGGTTCCTATTTTGCGTCACTACTGTTAACAAAACAGCGTCAGTGCTCGGCTTGTCACGCTTCAGTTACCAACACAAGAGTGTCTCATGTATCTCCAAAGACCTTCTTCTTCCTGACGCTAGAGGGGCGTACGTAGAGCGCCATCGTTTGATGAGAAAGGCCGCTGACAAAGCGGCGGTGTTTGACGAGGTTGGAGTGAGAAATTACTAACACATAAATCAGAAAGTGAGACAGTGTGTTGTAAACTTTCACTTGTATTCAAGTTCTGCTGCACGAGGATCGGTTATCAAACTCTGCAAAAACAAAACAATGTTTTCCAAAGAGTTATTGATTGTATTTGATTTGTTTTACAAGACGTCTCTTTAGCCGTCCACAACATGTCCGGATTAGTTTCAGCAGTGAGGAGCTTCTCCATTTCCTTTGTGCTTTGCATGCTGGGTAAAAACAAGTGTGCATCAAGACCACACTGAAAAATCTTCAGTGTGACACTACGCTACAATCACGCTACAATCACGCTACAATCACACTACAATCACACTACAATCACACTACAATCACGCTACAATCACGCTACAATCACGCTACAATCACACAACAATCACGCTACAATCACGCTACAATCACGCTACAATCACGCTACAATCACACTACAATCACACTATAATCATACTACAATCACACTACAATCACACAACAATCACGCTACAATCACGCTACAATCACACAACAATCACGCTACAATCACGCTACAATCACACAACAATCACACTACAATCACGCGACAATCACGCTACAATCACGCTACAATCACGCTACAATCACACTACAATCACACTACAATCACGCTACAATCACGCTACAATCACACGACAATCACGCTACAATCACACTACAATCACACAACAATCACTCAACAATCACGCTACAATCACGCTACAATCACACTACAATCACACTACAATCACACGATAATCACACTACAATCACACAACAATCAAACTACAATCACACAACAATCACACTACAATCACACTACAATCACACAACAATCACTCAACAATCACGCTACAATCACGCTACAATCACACTACAATCACACTACAATCACACGATAATCACACTACAATCACACAACAATCAAACTACAATCACACAACAATCACACTACAATCACACAACAATCACGCTACAATCACGCTACAATCACACAACAATCACACTACAATCACACTAAAATCACACTACAATCACACTACAATCACGCTACAATCACGCTACAATCACACTACAATCACACAACAATCACACAACAATCACACTACAATCACGCTACAATCACACTACAATCACACTACAATCACACTGCAATCACACTACAATCACACTACAATCACACAGCAATCACGCTAAAATCACGCTACAATCACACTACAATCATACTACAGGTTTAAACCTGGAACTGAGACACCGAGCTCAAGACTTGTTTTATCAAAACATCATGTCAAGAAAGATTCATTGAATTGGATTGAGCGAGAGAGAGAGAGAGAGGACGGAGGGATGGAGGGATGGAGGAGGACGAGGAGGACGAGGAGGAGGGTGTGTGTGTGTGTGTGTGTGTGTGTGTGCTCAGCCTCTCCTGACCTCCCGCCTTTATTTAAGTGTTGAAAGAGGCAATTTGCCTGCAGTCCGCCTGCGTTCTCCGCTCGCCGCTCCGTCTGAAGTAATCTGCCATTTCAGACCCATTTTTACCTGATTGCTTCGTCAGAAACGAAGTGACACCGAGGTCACACGCTCCGAGTGGAATGTAGATGCAATACAAACACTGTACACCCACAGAGTGAAAATGAGGAGCGGACTGAAGAGAGAGGAAGAGGAAAGAAAACATGTGTGACATTCTGGACTCGTAGCGGAGCTGATAAAATGTCAGGTGTTTGTGAGGAGGAGGAGGAGCGCGGCAGGTAGACCTCCTTCCACATCGCTGTGATCTAAAAGCATCAGGTGGAGCAGGAGAGACACGGCTCATCTATGAACCGTGTCTCTATATTCAACTCTAGGGCTGCAACTGAAACCTTTCTTTAATTCTATTGAACAGTTTTATAAATGTATCTTTGAAGAAGACATAATCAATATTTTTATGTCGCTGAAAGTCAGTCATTGCAGGTTAACCTCTTTTACCCGCCGGACCCGGTCGATGTAAATGTTTCTGTAAATGAGGTCTGGCCTCTCCATAGAGGCCAGGATCCTGCAGATAGACCTGCTAGTTGTGGAGCTATTCTTCATTTAAGTTGTGTCTGTCTGTCCAGGAGAACCGAACCTTCCACCTCCCAGCACCCTGAAGGGCTGAAGAGGTTAAATGGTTCAAAAATCAATCATCCATATTTTACTTTTTTCCTCCATAAATCCAAAACCCAATGAAACAAAATTTCTGATGGTATAAAATAGACAAAAGCAGCACATTTTTTATTAATGAGTTAAAATTAGTAATTGATTATCAAAATGGTTGCATTAATTTGATTTAATGTGAATCAACTAATGAATTCACCCGTTGTCAGTGTGATTCAGTGTGATTCAGTGTGATTTAGTGTGATTCAGTGTGATTCAGTGTGATTCAGTGTGATTCAGTGTGATTTAGTGTGATTCAGAGTGATTTAGAGTGATTCAGAGTGATTTAGTGTGATTTAGAGTGATTTAGTGTGATTCAGAGTGATTCAGTGTGATTTAGTGTGATTCAGAGTGATTTAGTGTGACTCAGAGTGATTTAGAGTGATTTAGTGTGATTCAGTGTGATTTAGTGTGATTCAGTGTGATTCAGTGTGATTCAGTGTGATTTAGTGTGATTTAGTGTGATTTAGAGTGATTCAGTGTGATTTAGTGTGATTCAGTGTGATTCAGTGTGATTTAGTGTGATTCAGTGTGATTCAGAGTGATTCAGTGTGATTTAGAGTGATTCAGTGTGATTTAGTGTGATTCAGTGTGATTCAGAGTGATTCAGTGTGATTTAGTGTGATTCAGTGTGATTTAGTGTGATTCAGTGTGATTTAGTGTGATTTAGTGTGATTCAGTGTGATTTAGTGTGATTCAGTGTGATTTAGTGTGATTTAGTGTGATTCAGTGTGATTTAGTGTGATTTAGTGTGATTCAGTGTGATTTAGTGTGATTCAGTGTGATTTAGTGTGATTTAGTGTGATTCAGTGTGATTCAGAGTGATTCAGTGTGATTTAGTGTGATTCAGTGTGATTCAGTGTGATTTAGTGTGATTCAGTGTGATTTAGTGTGATTTAGTGTGATTCAGTGTGATTTAGAGTGATTCAGTGTGATTTAGAGTGATTCAGTGTGATTTAGTGTGATTCAGTGTGATTCAGAGTGATTCAGTGTGATTTAGAGTGATTCAGTGTGATTTAGTGTGATTTAGTGTGATTCAGTGTGATTTAGTGTGATTCAGTGTGATTCAGAGTGATTCAGTGTGATTTAGAGTGATTCAGTGTGATTTAGTGTGATTCAGTGTGATTCAGAGTGATTCAGTGTGATTTAGTGTGATTCAGTGTGATTTAGTGTGATTCAGTGTGATTTAGTGTGATTTAGTGTGATTCAGTGTGATTTAGTGTGATTCAGTGTGATTTAGTGTGATTTAGTGTGATTCAGTGTGATTCAGTGTGATTTAGTGTGATTCAGTGTGATTTAGTGTGATTTAGAGTGATTCAGTGTGATTTAGTGTGATTTAGTGTGATTCAGTGTGATTCAGTGTGATTTAGTGTGATTTAGTGTGATTCAGTGTGATTTAGAGTGATTCAGTGTGATTTAGTGTGATTCAGTGTGATTCAGTGTGATTTAGTGTGATTCAGTGTGATTCAGTGTGATTTAGTGTGATTCAGTGTGATTTAGTGTGATTCAGTGTGATTTAGAGTGATTCAGTGTGACTTAGAGTGATTCAGTGTGATTTAGTGTGATTCAGTGTGATTTAGAGTGATTTAGTGTGATTTAGTGTGATTCAGTGTGATTTAGAGTGATTTAGTGTGATTTAGTGTGATTTAGAGTGATTCAGTGTGATTTAGAGTGATTCAGTGTGATTTAGAGTGATTTAGTGTGATTTAGTGTGATTCAGTGTGATTTAGAGTGATTTAGTGTGATTTAGTGTGATTCAGTGTGATTCAGTGTGATTCAGTGTGATTTAGTGTGATTTAGTGTGATTCAGTGTGATTCAGTGTGATTCAGTGTGATTCAGTGTGATTTAGTGTGATTCAGTGTGATTCAGTGTGATTTAGTGTGATTCAGTGTGATTCAGTGTGATTCAGTGTGATCTAGAGTCTTTCCAGGCAGCAGTTTGCAGTTCTTGTTGTCAAAGTGACATCATCGCCGTGTACAGATTGATGAAGGCTGATGATTAATCATTCATTAGTCGACTAACAGTCATTTTTACAGACTTTTTATGAGAGAATGAGCGATTAAGCGTCACAAACATAAATGCTTTTCTTTTTAATAAGCTCTAGATATGAAGAGATCTTCCTGCTGAAACAACCCGATAGATTTTTATCTTTTGTCTCTGTCTCTGTTTTTGTGGCTAATTTAAAATTAATGAGTCAGAAATCCCCAAATTATGATCAACGGAGGATTTAGAGAAGAGATTTTATAATTCTGCTCTGCATTAGCACACAACAATCAGACCCGATGAACAACAATAAGAGCTTTTAGATTACAGACTGATTAATCATTTAGCTGTAATTAGCTGTGATTGTTCATCATGTAAAACATGTAAAAACAGTTCTTTCATTACAACACGCGTCCCGTCGGAGCCAGATGATAGTGGTGAAAATGAATTTTGAACAAACACACGAACACACTCAGATATTGCTTCATATCCTGTTGAGTTTGCAGAGAAGTGCATGATAATTTGTTCACATGCATCTTCATATCCTGAACACTAACAGCTTTTCTGTGTATGAATGGACAACAGCAGCTGATTATTACCATGGAAACAGTCCAGGAAACAGAAGGCAGCGCCGCACAGCCGAGTGTGTTCACATTAACATCAGCATGGAACAGGGAGGTCCAATAAGACCGCAGACCGGCTTTATAGATCGCTGCATACAGAGGTCCACGCTGTGGAGACATGAGACTGTTTAATGAACCCACAGAGGACACGCTCTGCTGAACATTCAGCATCACATCACACAACACACAACATGGACAAAAGTATGTGGACACATTACACCCAGAACATGTGATTCCAATACCACGGTCATTATTACCTCCGCCAAGGAGGTTCTGGTTCTGGTTCAGAACAACTTCATGAAACTTGGTGGAAGGTGTGGCATCGCATTTAGAACACGGCGGAGGTCGCTGTCCGAGTTCCCTTCTAGTTCAAACTAGGGATGCACCGATACCACTTTATATCAGACCGAGTACCAGTACTTACATCTGGGTACTCTCCGATACCGAGTACCGATACGAGTACTTCTCTGTGTCTAAAGACCCTCGTTAACAGCCAGCTGGAGGGTGTGAGCGACACACGGCAGGCTGGGGAGTCCCGCATACGAGGCGGTGCGCCGCCACCGGCTCTAGGTCGGCTTGGAAAGGCTCGGGGTGAAGGTGGCTCGCGGGCGCAGCTTTACAGCGCTCCCACGTAAAAGGTGCCAGGGGTCTGCGGCGATGTCTGCATCCCACCCGACCCGTCTTGAAACACGGACCAAGGAGTCTAACGCACGCGTGAGTCAGAGGGTGAAAGCAAAACCCCGTGGTGCAATGGAAGTGAGGACCGGCCCGTTACCGGTACCGGTATCGGTACATCCCTAGCTCAAACTAGAACTCTTTTGGTTTCAGTCTTTCCACCAGATGTTGAACTCGGCTGCAGGGATTTTCTCCCAGTTGAGGTTCCGTGCAGACGAGTCAAGTTCTTCATCTCCAAACTGGTCAAATCTTCCCGGAGCCGTCTTTGTGCACGGGGACATCGTCATGTTGAAACAGGACAGAGACAAACACAAACACTCTCGTCTAGAACGCTGGTTACCAACCTGGCTGCTCCTCTTTCACTGTGTGATCTGAAACACGTCTTCAACATGTTAAACTGCAGGAACAGTCAGATCACTCTCACTCTGTTCCAGACAGGTCAGGTGAGCTCTCAGTGATGTCATGCATGCAGTTATTATTAGAGTATTAAATGTTCAGTCTGAATACTGTCACAGAAAAGATCAGCTGCAGTCAGCAGAAGATAAACGGGCTTCTGTTTCCTTTGAGGTTAGGTTAACGTTAGGTTAAGGTTAGGTTAAGGTTAGGTTAAGGTTAATTTAAGATTAAGTTAAGGTTAGCTTAAGGTTAGGTTAAGGTTAGGTTAACGTTAGGTTAAGGTTAGTTTAAGGTTAGGTTAAGGTTAGGTTAAGGTTAGGTTAAGGTTAGGTTAAGGTTAGGGAAGCTCCGAGGGGAATGAGTGTAAGTCAAAGTCATATTGTGTGTGTGTGTGTGTGTGTGTGTGTTCCAGTGTGAAGATGAAAGATTTCCTCTCTGAGGAAACTTTCCTCTACAAACAAACAGAGAGTGCAGTAAACTCTGAAATGTGAGGCGCCGCCGCTGGCGTGCGTCTACCTGCTGTTACCTTCTGAACTCCAAACAAGTGTCAGAGCGTGCCGATGCGTCACCCTCCCTCACCCTCCCTCACCCTCCCTCACCCTGACTCCCCCAGCGAGACAGCCAGCCTATTTGGAGTCTCAGGTCGCTGCTCCGGCCTTTCAGCGGGCGAACCCTCAGCGGGTAAGAAGCCGGTCCCCGTGGCCGTCTGCCAGCCCTCAAAGGAGCCGCGGTGACCACGGAGCAGCCCGCTCGGACTAATGAGGTCCCTGGGTACACGCGGGCAGCAGGACGGCGCCGGCTGCAGCTCGCTGACTCAGTCCTGTCCTGCCTGTAATGTGCTGTAAGCTGCTCTTCAACATGATGCAACAGCTGCTCTGCAGACACCAAACTACACTTTACTCACTGAGACGTCTGAAAAACAACCTACTGCAGAACATTCACAACTTCTTCAGTTACAACTCTGTTACTCATTTACTCTCATAAAGCAGCAGGCCACAATTAGGAATGTGTTTGTTATTTCAGGACCTCGGACAGTTCCGTGGATTTATCAATACCCAGCGCAGTGAGAGGAGCTCAAATGGCCTACTCGTTCTGAGTTCACACGCCTAAATAACCAGCCCTGAGAGACACCACGGACTATTACTGACTACACATGAACATGAACATGAACATGAACATGTACATGAACATGAACATGTACATGAACATGAACATGTTCATGTTCATGTACATGAACATGAACATGAACATGAACATGAACATGAACATGTACATGAACATGAACATATTCATGTTCATGTTCATGTACATGAACATGAACATGAACATGAACATGTACCAGGCAACATGTAGTCTGTTGGACACAAGTTGTGTTTTCAGACTTTCAACATAAACAGTAATAGGTTGGGTTCAGTTTTAAAGGCTTTAGAGGTGCTGGATCTTGTTACCTGTTTCCAGTCTCTATGTGATGCTAAGCTAACTGGCTGCTGGCGGTAGCTTCGTGTTTCCTGTACAGACTCCAGAGTGCTCTCAAGCAGTCAAACTATTCCTTTATCAAACATATCTGAAGCCCAACAAAGATATAAAAACCACCTCAGAATCTGTCTGCTGACGTCTGAGCTGAAGATCGGTGGGAGGAGGGATGACGGAGGTAACGCTTCCAGTCCCGATGGGAGGAGGGATGACGGAGGTAACGCGCAGCCGGAATCCCAATGTGGTTGCATCCAGCGGCCATGCTTCAGTTGCTGTTTGCAGATGTCAGTCTCAGCTCCTCTAACAGCTGGGCTTCAGTGCAGCTGTCCACCAGACACCTAACAGAGCGAGCTCTCAGTGCTTAGCTGGACCTTCAACTGTGTTTCCTCCAGACGTGCTCCAGATGTGGCCGGCTGATCTGATCACATTGGAATCAAAAGGCCCTCTGTGTGTATCTGTTAGCGTGTTTCTCCTGATATTCCCATAGAAGTGACATGTTAATGCAACGGATCCTCAAACGCTTCCTGAGATATCTTAACAAAACTTAGTCCTCGTTTTCTGTGCGTTTTCCTACAAAACGTCCAGCAACACGTGATGACCGGGTCAATATCCACAGTGAAAGAAGTGAAGGAAGTGAAAGAAGTGAAGGAAGTGAAAGAAGTGAAAGAAGTGAAGGAAGTGAAAGAAGTGAAAGAAGTGAAGGAAGTGAAGGAAGTGAAAGAAGTGAAAGAAGTGAAGGAAGTGAAGGAAGTGAAAGAAGTGAAGGAAGTGAAGGAAGTGAAAGAAGTGAAGGAAGTGAAGGAAGTGAAGGAAGTGAAAGAAGTGAAAGAAGTGAAGGAAGTGAAGGAAGTGAAGGAAGTGAAAGAAGTGAAAGAAGTGAAGGAAGTGAAGGAAGTGAAGGAAGTGAAGGAAGTGAAAGAAGTGAAAGAAGTGAAAGAAGTGAAAGAAGTGAAAGAAGTGAAGGAAGTGAAAGAAGTGAAAGAAGTGAAGGAAGTGAAAGAAGTGAAAGAAGTGAAGGAAGTGAAGGAAGTGAAAGAAGTGAAAGAAGTGAAGGAAGTGAAGGAAGTGAAAGAAGTGAAGGAAGTGAAGGAAGTGAAAGAAGTGAAGGAAGTGAAGGAAGTGAAGGAAGTGAAAGAAGTGAAAGAAGTGAAGGAAGTGAAGGAAGTGAAGGAAGTGAAAGAAGTGAAAGAAGTGAAAGAAGTGAAGGAAGTGAAGGAAGTGAAAGAAGTGAAGGAAGTGAAAGAAGTGAAGGAAGTGAAAGAAGTGAAAGAAGTGAAGGAAGTGAAAGAAGTGAAGGAAGTGAAGGAAGTGAAGGAAGTGAAAGAAGTGAAAGAAGTGAAAGAAGTGAAGGAAGTGAAGGAAGTGAAAGAAGTGAAGGAAGTGAAGGAAGTGAAGGAAGTGAAAGAAGTGAAGGAAGTGAAGGAAGTGAAAGAAGTGAAAGAAGTGAAAGAAGTGAAGGAAGTGAAAGAAGTGAAAGAAGTGAAGGAAGTGAAGGAAGTGAAAGAAGTGAAGGAAGTGAAGGAAGTGAAAGAAGTGAAAGAAGTGAAGGAAGTGAAAGAAGTGAAGGAAGTGAAAGAAGTGAAGGAAGTGAAAGAAGTGAAAGAAGTGAAAGAAGTGAAGGAAGTGAAGGAAGTGAAAGAAGTGAAAGAAGTGAAAGAAGTGAAGGAAGTGAAGGAAGTGAAAGAAGTGAAGGAAGTGAAAGAAGTGAAGGAAGTGAAGGAAGTGAAAGAAGTGAAAGAAGTGAAGGAAGTGAAGGAAGTGAAAGAAGTGAAGGAAGTGAAGGAAGTGAAGGAAGTGAAAGAAGTGAAGGAAGTGAAAGAAGTGAAGGAAGTGAAGGAAGTGAAAGAAGTGAAGGAAGTGAAAGAAGTGAAAGAAGTGAAGGAAGTGAAAGAAGTGAAAGAAGTGAAGGAAGTGAAGGAAGTGAAGGAAGTGAAGGAAGTGGCGTAACTTAAGTATGGAAGTTACGTGACAAATAAATCAACTCATGGGTGAGTCGGGTGTTTCTTGACCCACGATTCACCTTTTATTCTTTCTGGTTCACAGGTATGTGGATTACATATGAATTAATTTTGTGGGATAAATGCTGATGACAGTGTTTTACTGTTCGTAGGTTTATCTATGAACAGAGTGAGAGCGGCGGAGACGGTGGAGACGGTGAAGACGGTTTGTGTCTTGTGTGTCTTGAGGACTTAATGTTGAAGAACACATTGAGTGCATTTATCAATCTAATAATTATATTGAGGGAATAAATGAAGTTAGTATCCGTCTGATTTTAATGAGAACAAAATCTATATATGCACATATTTGTTTTAAAAATGGTCATGAACCTCCTGCTCTCATGTATGAGGCTCCTCTACTCCTCTACATCCTGTGGTCATTTAATGTAGAATGTAAATGTTATTTACCTGAAACATATAAATCATTCTTATAATCATCGTCCCCAGAGTGTGTTGAGGAGATGCTCTGTGTTCAAACAGAGTGGAACATGAAGCTGCTGATGGACGGACGGACGGACGGACGGACGGACGGACGGATGGATGGATGTGTGACCTCGGGGAACAAACGGGTAACAGACCTCAGCAGATTTCTTCTGTTCAACACATCTTTTATCGTTGACCTTTTCAGAAAGAGCCCCGTTTCCACGGCGACTTCAGACGACACAACAAATGGCAGTCGGTGACGCAGGATGACGACCGTTCTTGCTTACACGCTGCGTTTTACTACCCGGGGCTGTTTGTTCCGTCTCCTGCTCTGTAACATTTCATATTTCAAACCGGAGACGTACAGCGGTGGGGGGGGGGATCAACGCTAAGGTCAGCGCCTCACCTTTCCCCCCTCCGGCGAAGAGTGTCAAGGAAATGATGTCGCCACCACTGTGTCATTAATTCCCATGAAAATCACAGGTTGGCAGGATGCTGCCAGCCCGCCTCCCACTCACCCTCAGACCATTACAGGTCAGCCGGCTCGCCTCCCGCTGCTGAGGTCTGTTGCTTAAGAGCTCCGGAGAGTGACTTTAATTAAAGGCTGCGGTGACCGACTGCTGCTGGCAATCAGCAGACGCCTGCTCTACCTGCTGCCTCCGTCTGTCTGCTGCTCCGTCTGAGGCAGCTCTCCACTTCTGATCTGGTATCCTTCTCTGTCCTCGGCTGCGTCGGCTCCTCGACCTGTTTTAGCTCCTCGCTAACAGTTAGCCGCTGCTAAAGCTGTCAGGGAGTTATAATATCCATCATCACAAGGCCATCACTGACATGTAGTTTACTGAGGACATCCATGATCCCCAGAGGATGAACCCTTTCCATTTTGGACAGAGTATCACAGTTTCTGACCAACATTTGATAAAGTATCTCAAAAACTCCTGTCTCCACATCCATGCACTTCAACGTGGATATTCATGATCCCCAGAGGATGCAAACTAATCAAGGCATCCTTAAATATGTTTTATATTTTGTGGTTAATTCTAAACCATCTGGTGTCGACTGCAGGTCTGAATCTGTGCTTGTACACAACAAAGGTCTTCTAGCAGGAAGTCGGGTTCCTTTAGTCTTCATGGAGGAACGGACCCGGTTCCTCACGTTAAACGCCGTCTACAGGCTGGTGGAGGTAACGTACCCGGTTCCTCACGTTAAACGCCGTCTACAGGCTGACGGAGGAAACGGACCCGGTTCCTCACGTTAAACGCCGTCTACAGGCTGAAGGAGGAACGGACCCGGTTCCTCACGTTAAACGCCGTCTACAGGCTGACGGAGGAACGGACCCGGTTCCTCACGTTAAACGCCGTCTACAGGCTGAAGGAGGAACGGACCCGGTTCCTCACGTTAAACGCCGTCTACAGGCTGAAGGAGGAACGGACCCGGTTCCTCCCGTTAAACGCCGTCTACAGGCTGACGGAGGAAACGGACCCGGTTCCTCACGTTAAACGCCGTCTACAGGCTGACGGAGGAACGGACCCGGTTCCTCACGTTAAACGCCGTCTACAGGCTGACGGAGGAACGGACCCGGTTCCTCACGTTAAACGCCGTCTACAGGCTGAAGGAGGAACGGACCCGGTTCCTCACGTTAAACGCCGTCTACAGGCTGACGGAGGAAACGGACCCGGTTCCTCACGTTAAACGCCGTCTACAGGCTGAAGGAGGAACGGACCCGGTTCCTCACGTTAAACGCCGTCTACAGGCTGACGGAGGAACGGACCCGGTTCCTCACGTTAAACGCCGTCTACAGGCTGACGGAGGAAACGGACCCGGTTCCTCACGTTAAACGCCGTCTACAGGCTGACGGAGGAACGGACCCGGTTCCTCACGTTAAACGCCGTCTACAGGCTGAAGGAGGAAACACAGGAAGTCGTGGAAGGTCTCATTGTTTAGGTCAGGTTACGACCGGTTCACACATCGGCAATAAAAAACTATTAAAACACGTTTAAATGTGTAAAAAGTGAAATACAGTCCCTTTAAATCACTCTGTTTTCAGTCAACAGTAATAACTTTAGTCAGGGCTTCCTTCTCTTTCTTACTTCTGAACTGTCTCTTTACCGTGCACACTGTCACACACACACACACACACACACACACACACACACACACCGGCCATCTCCCCCTCTCTCTCCGTCTGTGTGTGTGTGTGTTGGATTGATTGTACCTCGGGTTACATATTCTGTCCACATTTCTGTTCGGTGCTGCTCGCCTCTCCTTCACATTCGTCTCTGGAGTGCCGGCCGACCGCGGGCTATTACTGTCTCATTAAAGGGAGGCTGGGGAGACGCCGGCCTGATAAATCAATCAAACTTCCTCTCGCTGTGCCAGAGGGGAGATGGATCGAGATGGATTTTGTCCCAGTGAGAGAGTATCCCAGGGTGCACCTCTTCCAAATGGTGTCAGAGGATGTATATGCTGAGGCAGCACGCTGACTCCAACAATAGCTGAGCTTCTATTTTCATACATTTAGTGGGATTACATTGGCAGCGGAGGGACAGTCTGTGCTTTCATTATGTCCAATCACACATACATCACGGTCAAAGCGTCCCGGTAATTAGACAGGAATAACTGTGATTCCTCGGCTACACAGTTAAACGTATTCTACTTCTCTCCTGCTGGCCGTCTCACTGCTTCATGGAACAGATCAGATAATAATAGAATAATGAGTGGGTTTATACGTTTGATTAGATTTTTAATTGATGTCCAAAACAAACTGAATCCAACAGATAACGTCTTCAAATTAAGACAATTCGGACTCCTATGGTTCTCCAGAAGTCTCTGAGAAACTTGATTTATGACCTCAGTAAACATTGTAAACATGAGTTTATGTTTCAAGTCTTCTTCAATACAGCATGATGTTCATTTAGTAAATGATGGTTCCATTTAGAGTCAGATAGACCATAAAGCAGGGGATGCTTTAGGACGGGGCTACCTGCTGATTGACAGGTCGCTACCACGGCGTTGTCCGGTCTGGGAGTTGTCCGTGTTTTAGTCTTAGAGCTTTAACCCTTTAATCACAGCGTGATTTCACTTCATCACAGTTAATTAGAACATTTTGGTCTCCTAAAAACATCTCATTCAGCGTCCGGTTGTTCTTAGCTCCGCCCTCTGATGTCACTTCTGGTTCCTAAAACAACCAACATGCCGAACTCGAGGGTTCAAAACGTCCGTCCACTAAACGACAGGTGACGTCACGGTGACTACGTCCACTTCTTATAAACAGTCTATGCATAAAACATCAAACTCTGATTTGATGGTGGTATTAGTTATTAAGATACATCCCCAGGGAACCATGAATGTTTGTACAAAATTGAACAGCAGTCCATCAAATATGTATGAAGATATTACGGACCAAATTGGTGGACCGCTTAACAATCTATATCTTTTAAAAGGCTGGTTTTACATTTGGTATGCTGAGAGGATCAATACCCTTCATGTCTGAGCATCAGCTATGCAGCGGAGCTACAGGTGTGGGAGTCCATTACCTCAGAAGTCAGACGATAATTGGCCTTTTTCCATCATTCTGTGAGCGGCCGTGATGCTGCACACGGCCTGAGTCCGTAAACAACCAAAGTGAAAGTGGTCCGTTATCTCTCTCAGATGTTGGAGGTGTGCAGTCTGCAGCTTCTCATCTAACAGCTCACTGTTCCATCGCCCCGTCGCTCCAACGCTCCATCGCTCCATCGCTCCATCCCTCCGTCGCTCCTCTCTCCGTTGCTCCGTCGCTCCGTCGCTCCATCGCTCCATCCCTCCGTCGCTCCTCTCTCCGTCGCTCCGTCGCTCCGTCGCTCCATCGCTCCATCCCTCCGTCGCTCCTCTCTCCGTCGCTCCGTCGCTCCGTCACTCCATCGCTCCATCGCTCCATCCCTCCGTCGCTCCTCTCTCCGTCGCTCCGTCACTCCATCACTCCATCGCTCCATCCCTCCGTCGCTCCTCTCTCCGTCGCTCCGTCGCTCCATCGCTCCATCCCTCCGTCGCTCCTCTCTCCGTTGCTCCGTCGCTCCGTCGCTCCATCGCTCCATCGCTCCGTCCCTCCATGTATGAATTCAAACTGATCCGCTGGCAAAAAATGACCAGAATGATCTCCTAATGAAAAGTGACCAGCTAGCCTGTATCTGTCAACATGTTCTGAACTCAACCAGTGAAGCTCTCGTATGAAGCGAGTCATGCGTTTAATCTCTAATCAGTAATGTGAAGACAACGTGTGACTGATGAGCTGGATCTACTTCTGGACGACCAGGTGCAGTGATTTCCTTCCTGTGGTCACCGAGGGGTTAATACGCTGGTTGATAATTAATAATAATTACGGTATTTCTAAATGAGTTTGTTTGTTCTTCTTCCTGCTTCTTTAATTTCATTATCACCGGTTCTATCTGCCGACTGAAGAGCAGTTTCATTTCCCTATTGTTCTTAATAAGGCCAGATGTGTCTGTGACCTCTGGAGAGAGTTGGTCTGATTAGATTAGAGACTGTGTTGGATGTGTTTACTCTGTTACATTATGCAATTACACTTCTATCACCAACATGTATTGATTGACTCAACGGTGTGAGCTCTGGGCTCGTTTCATTTATTGATTTATCTATCTATTGTGGTTTCCTCTCAGTGTTCTTCAGCGTGTTGCAGCAGCCTGGGAGACGCTCCGTCACTAAAACAGAAACTCCTTTAAACACACGGTGGAGCCTCTTCTGACCTCTGACTCCTCTGACTGGATGTTTCTCTGGGTTAGTTCAACCAGATAACAAGAAGATACCCCGGGTATGTTCAACTGGCCTCTGAACTCTGACAGCTCCTGGCTGGTTTACAGACTTCCAGTCGTTCTCCTTCCATCCAGCAGGGGCCCTCAGACTCTCCCACCTGTCCCAGTCACCTGACTCTCTCATTCAGCTGCTCACCTGTTTCCACTTTCCCTCATCAGCCCTGCAGGATATAAGCAGCTATCTTCCACTCACTCACTCACTCACTCACTCATTCACTCACTCATTCATTCACTCCCTCCCTCCATGTCTGTGTTGCTCTTTAATGAGCTGAACCTGTAATCTGTTTAAACTGATGAACATCACAAACTATTGTTTTGTGAAATGAGAGAACTGCATTCATAGACTACTATAGTGGAACCAATACCAACTATAGTGGGAACCAATACCAACTATAGTGGAACCAATACCAACTATAGTGGGAACCAATACCAACTATAGTGGAACCAATACCAACTATAGTGGGAACCAATACCAACTATAGTGGGAACCAATACCAACTATAGTGGAACCAATACCAACTATAGTGGGAACCAATACCAACTATAGTGGAACCAATACCAACTATAGTGGGAACCAATACCAACTATAGTGGAACCAATACCAACTATAGTGGAACCAATACCAACTATAGTGGAACCAATACCAACTATAGTGGAACCAAAACCAACAACACAACCCAAACAACTTTTTATTGTTTCAGCATCACAGACCGCAATCCTGCTGTCCTCCTGTCCTCCTGTCCTCCTGTCCTGCTGTCCTGCTGTCCTCCTGTCCTGCTGTCCTCCTGTCCTGCTGTCCTCCTGTCCTCCTGTCCTGCTGTCCTCCTGTCCTCCTGTCCTGCTGTCCTCCTGTCCTGAACAATGAGAGGAAGTAAACAGGTGACATATGACAACAAAGCAACGGCAAACACGCCGTTCTTCGCTAGCGATGAAGTCCCCGTCAGAGCCGATCAGGAGCGAGCGCATCTCCTCGATCTGAGCTGCAAATGGAGTTTCCTCTTTGAGTCAAACATTTGAAATGCTGGGAATCAGGTGTGACTATCAGCCTGTCCAAACGGAGTCCAAACGGAGTCAAAGAGGAGGACAATAACAGACGTGAGCGTCCCCTTCAGGCCAGTTCTTCATATTATCCAGTCAGCAGACCTGTTTTAATTGTGGATAAAAACCCGATCATGCTGAGGGGAAGAGAAGTGCAGTGACTCGTTTCCAGGTACTGACTTGCTAATCATATTAAAAGATGAACTCACGCCAGGCAGCTTTAAACACCGCCGGAAGCTTTGGGAGCTTTCGGCTTTTAATTGTCAGCTCCGCAGTTTGACCTGCCGGTGTTCGTTCTGTTGATCTGACCGGACGGCAGAGGGACGGGCCTGTGCACAACTCTGAGAAGAACAAACAGCTGCTTCAGACCTCCAATCAGCACATTACCTGAGCTCAGGTGTATTTCAGGTGCTGCAGCAAAGTCAGACTTTAGTGCAGGTTGAATGTTTTCTCTGTATATAACACTCAGCAGCACACACACACACACACACACACACACACACACACACACATCTGTTTAAACTGATGAACATGTCTGATTGAGAAGTGTAACCACACTAGAAAGCTCTCAGACAGACCTCCACCGCGGCTCTCAGCCCTTCAAATGTGTCACATTAATAATCAAATATACTTGGATCTTTATTAAAATGTAAAATATGATATAATGTATGTTTAATAATAATGTTCACAATGCTAAATATTATAAAACAAACATCAGTTTCTGATCAGGAAATATTTACTAATCATTTATCAATTCCACCAAATGGAACTGAAATAAAACCGCTTGTAAGGATCCTTCCTCCAAAGTAACATCAGAACTTAAACACTAAAAACTAATTCCCACATCTGTTCTAAATGTTTGCAGATTGACTAAAGAGATTAAAGACTTGTCTTGTAAAGTCAAGAGCAGGATTTCTGTCTCATGTTTTAGACGCTCCGACACGACGCACAAAGACCGGCCGGCTTCCAAAGGCTCGGTTCTGGTTGCAGATATAAACTGAACTGTAAAGAAAGCTCAGGTCACTTCAGGTCTACAAGTCTAAAACTACAGACAACACTGTGAGTGAGTGACAGGCGTCTGTCCTCCCAGTCATCCATCAGTGTATCAGCGACACTAAACTGGATCAATCTGTTTGCTGCTCGCTGTGAGCCGTCAGTCACGACTCTCTGATCACTCACTCCATCACGACGGCTTGCTGGAGGTCACCGCTGCTCCGATCACGTCCTCCCAGCGTTCTGTAATGATGCTGAAGTAAAGTTGAGTGTTTCACAGAAACAAACAACCAGCTGATCATAAAGTTCATTATCACCACATCCCAACATGTGGACATATTGGTGACTCTCCCAAAGCTTCATTCTTTATGTCCTCTTCATGTCAAACCAGCCGTGTTTCCACTCATTGTTTTTATCACATTAGGAAAGCTGTATTGAAACGGACAAATTCAATAAAACGTCCTCAATTGTGGAAAAAAGTTTTTATTTTTCGCTTGAGGTGGTTTTTACCTTTGTTGAAAAAGTGTTGATGCACCAAAATGAGATGTGGAAACCTCTACCGAATACATTTCATCCCCGTCTCCTACAAAATCATGTTCCCATACGACTACACTGCATTCTCTATTACAAACTCTCTATTACATGTTGGGGAAAAGGATTTTCTCCCAGATTACAGTCGCAGTTTAAACAGTTTAAACAAAAAAACACAACAAACTTCTTGGTTCGGTTTAATAATAGAAAACATCACGGTTTGGCTGAAAATGTTCTTTACGGTATTTAAGCTACGGATGTAAATTAAAATAAGTGAACGTTGACTTTCACCAACAGCGTCTCCTGGTGACAGTCCTGTGTTTGTTGACCCATCCATCCACCCGACCTCCTCCCAATGCCGACTTCTACGGACTGTCTTTAGAAACGTTTCTGTGATACATCTAAAAACTAAATGTTTCCCTTGACACCAAATTCAAAATGCAGTTTAGTTGTATGGGAAGACGAGGCTGAACATTTAACTCACATGACTGATCCGCTGTTTCCTCCGTCGGAGTCTTCTCAGATATCTCCATAACGTGTGAATGATTGCCTGAAACATGACCAAGACTCACATGAAGGAACTATTACAACTCGCCCAACTGAAACTAATTCCTGAAGACCTCTCTCCATTTTTCCACCTCTACTTCTTCTTCTACTCTGTTTTCCGGCGGATTCCTGCGTCGCCTATAGCACCAACTTCTGACCAAACTACGCCGTAGCTGAGTTATTCACTGCAGACCAGGTGATGGAAACACCTAAAGTCTTCATCAGGTGAAACTCATGGACACACAAACATCAACTCAGCCTCAGAGCCTCTCAGACATGAGGGCCGGACTCAGATATGTCCACACCATGTTGAGATCGTCCTTCTACTCTACCAAACAGACACACATCTTTAGTCACAGAAGACTCTTTCTAGCAGGACGAAGCACAGGTGGAACAAAGAGCATTGATGATGGCTCCCTTCCAGCATTAATTATGATGCCTTAATGTTGTTAGTTAAAGCTGTGTTGCTGTGAATAAGGTCAATTCATGTTGTTTTCAGTCCACATTGTTCCACCTGGTCGTCTGCACCAACTTAGAGACACCAGCCACCCAGTTTGTGAACCACTTCCCTCGATGCAGCACTGTTCATTATACTCACTATATATATATATATATATATATATATATAAATATAAATATAGAGCTTCACTTCAGAGTAGAGTGACTAACTAACTAAGAAGTCAGTCCTGAAAGTGGCACTAGAGGAAAGGCCATCATTAAAATCATTAAGCTGTTCAGACTGAATGTGAAATAAATCTTGGAGGAGATGCATCTGCAGGAGAAGTCGATAGCGAGACGACAAGTGGACAGAAACAGATGCAGATTCTTACAAAGCTGAGTGAAGTGAAGAAAGGAACTATTTGTAGGTTGAACATGTGAAGACATCTCTTCATGGACCAAAGTGATGTTTCCTGAGGCTCGTTTCACAACAGTGACTCTGGGTTTGCCCTTCAACCCGTCCTCATTCCCAATTCATCACATACGGAAGCTCGGTCATGACCAAGCGGCGAACTCTGGTGCAGAGAAAGGAAGCCAACGATGTGCCAGAAACTGCAGTTCATCGAATGGCCACTTTGAATCCCCTCAGAGCTCTGTGTTCAAATGCCCAGCTTAACAGCAGAGATAAACCTGTTTACAGCCTGCTACCAAACCTGCTACCAAACACAGTTCTGGTCTCAAGCGACATTACGCCGACATTCTGCGTGTCATGAGGACGCATCACGTCCACAAAACCACTTAAGGTAAGTTAAACATCGTAAGTACGTAAACTAAGTAAAACACGTACAGAAACAATATTACACATATAGATTCATATAACACGTCACAAATGTCAACAAAACACGTGACGTTGGTCATGTGACAAACGTCACTAACGTAACCTACAAAACAAACACGGGTCAACACCGGTCTGGAACAGGAGTCTCCTAGTTAAAGGTCCTTTGTTTGTTAGACCCATCCAACCTCCACCATCAGTGGTCTTTCTCTCTTTTTATTCTACGTCATTAACTCTTACCGTAGCATTTATAATCGGATGCGTTTACATCGCAGTCAGCAGAGGATACATGGCGTACCAGAGACGTGGGAATGTCCTGGGAACGGGACCGGCTGCAAGACGGCTGGTTGATTCAATTAGTCCAAATTAACAAGAACTGAGATGAGAACATACGAAACAATATTCTCTTTTTCATACACAGATCTTTGGAGACGAGGCTCAACTCCTCCACACAAGATGGAGGACTGTGTGTGTGTGTGTGTGTGTGTGTGTGCGCGCATGTGCGCGCGTGTGTGTGACGCTCTGTGGCTGATCAGGACCAGAAGTGGCTCAGCTCGCCCGAGAAGCCTTAATTAGCCAGCATGGCTCCTACAGCTCACCATCACACTGCCATTGATCCACACACACACACACACACACACACACACACACACACACACACACACACACACACACACACACACACTGTTAATGACCTCTGACAGCAGCGACGGCCTGCTGGTAGCAACTAACTGCTTTTGGATCAGTACAGCTGTGACATTAATACAGTGTATATGAGTGTGTATATTTACAGCGAGCAGTTAAAACAAAAGGAACATCCGCTCAAAGGCCTCGTTTCATTTTCCATCCAATTATTCTGCGAGGAAGCGGCGAGCGGAGAGTGGCCGCCGCTTTGTGGGAAACCTTCCCGCTGCAGAAACAGAGCTGTTAAGCTCAGAGCTTTGCTTCGCTCGCTGCTAATTCAAGAGAAATGCTGTTGTCTCTGGTCCTTCCCAAACCCCAATTTGTCTTCTTTTTGTTCTTTACAGTATGACTGTTAGAATATGCTGATGAAAGGAGGCCCGGCGTTCGCAGGGAAACAACAGTAACCGCTGCTTTTATACCCAGAGGGAAGCCGGCTTCTTGTTAGGCTGCTTTTCTGCCTGACTTGACACTTTCGCCCGGATCAAACGTCTCATCACAGAATGCAACCTGCAAACAAAAGTGCTTACCCATAATCCATCAGTGCAGGTGTGTGATGCGGCGGGCTCTGAAATGAACAGTTGTTAATCCTTCAGACGAGCCTCCCTCTAATTAACAAGCTCCACGCAAAATGAATGGTGTTTCCTCAACTAAATATAAAACAGCTCTCCTCCTGTGTTCAGAGTTCAGGAGGAAGCTGCCTCCATATCCGTCCACGAAGGATCCGTCCATGAAGGATCCGTCCACGAAGGATCCGTCCATGAAGGATCCGTCCACGAAGGATCCATCCGTAAAGGATCTGTCCGTAAAGGATTCGTCCACGAAGGATCCGTCCGCGAAGGATCCATCCGCGAAGGATCCATCCGTAAAGGATCCGTCCGTAACGGATCCGTCCACGAAGGATCCATCCGTAAAGGATCCGTCCGTAACGGATCCGTCCACGAAGGATCCGTCCGTGAAGGATCCGTCCGTAACGGATCCGTCCACGAAGGATCCATCCATAAAGGATCCGTCCGTAACGGATCCGTCCACGAAGGATCCGTCCATGAAGGATCCGTCCGTAACGGATCCGTCCACGAAGGATCCGTCCGTAAAGGATCCGTCCACGAAGGATCCGTCCGTAAAGGATCCGTCCACGAAGGATCCGTCTGTAAAGGATCCGTCCGTAACGGATCCGTCCACGAAGGATCCGTCCATGAAGGATCCGTCCGTAACAGATCCGTCCACGAAGGATCCGTCCGTAACGGATCCGTCCACGAAGGATCCGTCTGTAAAGGATCCGTCCATGAAGGATCCGTCCGTAAAGGATCCGTCCACGAAGGATCCATCTGTAAACACGATGCTATCTCAGTTATGCTTTGAGGGAAACGTAGCGTCTCCCGGAGTTTTAAACGTGTGATTAATGGTAGTAAAACGTCATGGCTTGACTTAAAGATTCTATATTTTCTACGTTATTTAAAGGAACAGTATTGGCAGAAATGGAATTTAATAATAAGTATGTTTCATTACTTTAGAATGAGACGTTTATATCTACAGAGGGAGCGGGTCCTCTTCACAGAGTCCTCCATGTTTCTACAGAAGCCCAGAATGGACAAACCAAACTCTGGCTCTAGAGAGACGTTCACATGTTCGCGTTTTCCTGTAGACCACCGCAGTTGGCACATTGGAGAAGTTTCAGTCGGTTTCAATCTGCAAACTCTGCGCTAGATGCTGAAGAATCCTTCACTTCACCCTTAAAACTTTGGATGTAAATAAAAATAAGTGAACGTTGACTTCTGGTTTCACAACGGGACACAAACGCTGGTCTCCTGGGTGGAAGTCCTGTGTTTGTTGGACCCATCCATCAGCCCGACCTCCGCTCTACGTGGACTTCTGCCAACAATCATTAGAAACGTATTTGTGATATGTCAAAAACAAGACACACTATGTTTCCCTCTAGATGTCATTGATTGAATGGGAAGGTAATGTTTCAGCTTTGTCTCTGCTTTATTAGCTGATCTTGAGACGGGCCTGGTAATAACATCCAGTTTTAGAAGCTGTTATTTGATCTTATATTGTGCATATTCCTAAATGACATTGTGTTTAATGGTGTTACTGCTTAGCAAGCCTGGGCTCATGTCACTCTGTAATAATGCACAGAAAGGGGGGGTGTGGTTTAATAGGGGCCCAGCAGCTCCTTCCAGCCCCAGGGGCCCCCAACAGGTTAATCCATCTCTGTCAGTATTAATGCAAAGTGCATGTGATTTGTATAAATGAGCTAAACTGTGTAAAATAAGTGCTGCAGTAATTTAAAGTGTTCCCAGGTGGAGCTTCTGTCGCTGCCTCGTATCGCACATTGAAGTGAGCCGAACCAGCAGCGCCGTGTCTCTCCTGACTTCTTATTATTTTACCCATTTGAAGAAGTGTCCAGCGTGTCCCGTAGATGTTGTTGTGCTGATGTAGAGAAACCAGCGTGATGCAATCTGACCAGAAGACGGGAGCGACGGGACGAGATGCTGAAGTTTCTAAATGTGACGGCGCAGAGAGGCAGCGCTGATAACTGTACAGCAACAAAGAGGGGACATCAAACACGGGGAGCAAACGCTCACCTGATAGTTGGCGAGTGGTGCCGAGCCCACATTACGCTGCAGAGAAAAGAGAGGGCAGGCGGAGGCAGCGACAAGCCGCTCTCGCCTGTTAACACTCAGCGAAACAGCCAGAGCTGCTTCTAATGGCCTCGCCAAAACTTTTCATTTTATAATTGGCAGGCGGCCGCGGCGAGATTGACAAATGAGTGTCAGCCATCAGCGATTCCCCGAGCCAGGGATGCCAGAGATGGAGAGCGGGAATCAAAATAATTAAAATAAATAAGGTGCCAAGTGATGGCAGCGCTCCCTCCAACATGGCAGATGAGAGCTGCCAGCGAAAAGAGGGAAGGAGGGATGGTTGGAGTGTCAGTCTTCACCTCCTCTCCTGGACCTCTCACCACTAAACCGTTATTAGTGACAGAAATCTGCCAGCTAGTCAGCCGCCTGTGTGTGTGTGTGTGTGTGTGTGTGTGTGCGTGTGCCTGTGTGTGTGTGTGTGTGTGTTAGCCGAGGCCTGATTATCTGATTGAAACAATGCTCCGGTAATCAGTAGGAGTTTACACATCAGGATGAGCTCATTTTCACTTCCCCTGGCTCCCGTCTGCCCTTTTTGTTTGTTACATAGAAGAAGAAGAAGAAGAAGAGGAAGAAGAGGAAGACGTGAGATGTGATCAGCGTAATGAAGCAGCTGCCTGTGAGGATGCAACAGTCCCTCTTTACACCTGAGGTAACATCACGATGTGCTACATCTGGATTATATTTACACACTAATCTGTTTCCTGTTTTAGCCTCATCACATCGTCACCAACGTCACACGTGATGAGCAGCAATCCACCAAAACACGATTGATGAATTGATCCTAATTCTTCCTTCATCACCAGGAACATGTCCGACGGCCGCTGTAGTTTATTCTGAGTCGATCCCACATTCAGCACGTTCTGCTGGAATGACCCAGACGCCAGCAAATATGTTGACATCGAGGTTCTGCAAACCGCGGATACGCTGAATGTCAACGTTTCTGAACCAAAAATATGGTTCATATCAGCCTCGCATCGGCCTCGCATCGGCGTCGCAGCGGCCTCGCATCAGCCTCGTATCGTGGCCTAACTAAGTAGTTTTCTTTGCCTAAGCCTAGCTAAGTAGTTTTCTTTGCCTAAACCTAACTAAGTAGTTTTCTTTGCCTAAGCCTAAGGAAGTTATTTCCTGTGAAGATGGAAGTTTATTTTGAAAGGACTGTAGCATGTAAAGAGCAGAAGTTGACACGTGTTGCTGGACATTCGTAGGAAAACGAACAACAAAAGAGGACTAACGTTTTGTAAGATATCATCCAAACCGTTGATGAGATTATGTTGGATAGAACATGATGAACGTCTAAGTAAGCGCTGAAAACATTTAAATATTAATATTATGTTAATTGTGGTGATAACCGAGACATTTGCGTGTTTTACAGATATGTGTTGGGACTCTGGACAAACCGGGACAAACCGGGACAAACCGGTCACCGTATTCTGAAACACAACGTCGACCTCTCTCTGTAGACGCTCAGAGATGAAACCATAATATCCATCCTCTCATCTGAGTCCTATTTCCTAAGATGTGAATGTATTCTTTATATATTTATTATATATATATATATATATATATATATTCTTTTAGAGTCGTGTTTCCTCGAAGGGAAACGGTGGAACTGTGTTGGTCGTGTGATGAAATGAAATGCAAAACTTCGCCTCTCTGTCTCATTTAGAAACCGAGCGAAGATCTCTGAAACTCAGACGACTGTGTGAGCATCGTGACCGACAGCTGACACACACACACACACACACACACACGCACGCACACGCACGCACGCACACACACACACACACACACACACACACACACACACACACACACACACACACACACACACTGCTGTTGTCTCTTTGGTATTCTCGGCTCATTTCTCACACCCCCTCTCTCTCTTTTTCTATTTTGTTTCTCTCGTCTCCGTCCTCCTCGGTGCTGTTATCTAATGGAGCTCTGCCGTGATGTGCGATGCTACGTGAGATGGCAGCAGAGCAGACAGGTGAAAGCCACTTTGTCATCACTAAAAACCACCTGCGAGCTCCCAAAAAGCTCATTAGCACCTTTTTGCTTCTCTCCTGTTCGCTGGCCCTGCTGTTTTTCTGTCACCCCCGCCCCCCCGCTGGCACCGAGCTTTGTTCTGAAATGTCAAATTGCCATCCGCTGGTTGACATCCGCTGATGCTGATTACAGAGTGACGGCCTGGACCAACAGCTCCGAGCAGGAGAACCAGGAGAACCAGGAGAACCAGGAGAACCAGCAGAACCAGGAGTCTCTTCAACCTCTCCGTCCGTCACTCCGAGACGTTATTATTGATCCACAGGTTGCCACATCTGAGCTCAACCCCCACGTTTCATCTCTTGATCTGATCCCAGAGCCTCCAACTGAGATGGATTTGGTTTTATTTCCAGCTGCATTAAGGCTCACCCACTCTGACCCACCCACAGCCAGCTGTAGTCTGTTTAACCAGCAGCTGCTCACATATCAGTCTTTATGAGGTAACTCAGGGCCTTTTCACATCAGGTACGACTGACCCGGACCGTGCCCGAGTACTGATCTCTGCCAGTTTTTTGTTCTTCACAGACAGACCATTAAATCAGCTGAATAAGATAACAAACATCACTCAACCTCATCGCCTACTATTGTCTATATTTGAAGGAACCTCTCGCCGGCCTTCCTGCTGTCTCATCCACGGCCGTGCAGCTCAGAGGACGAGATCGCTGCTGCATTAGATACAGACACACTGTAGATATGAAACTGTTTTATATGTATACAGTTTTCAGAGGAGACCGGTGGTGTTTAACCACCAGCAATAACTTTACTTTTACTCCAGTATTATTCTAATAATAATAACTTTAACTTCTACTAAAGTCATTTTCTGGTTGTATAACTGTACTTTAACTCCAGCGTGTCTTTCAGGTACTTCTTGATATTCTCTGACCTTAACGATTAAGAATCTCTGACTGAACCAAGGAATAAATCTGCTTGATGTTTGTTGTGACTTTGTGTATTTATCTGGTCAAAACTGTCATTACCAAAAAGAACAAATTAGAGTTTTTGCAGTGACAGTGCTTTATTTATATATATATATATATATATATATATATATATCAGGGTACTTACTGATGGAAATGACTTCCTGACTGACTGGTGTATAATATCTGTGATGTATGACTTCATTCCCATCAGGCAGAGGGCAGACGGCCTGGTTGGTCATGCGTTTGAATATTAGCTGACTAAACAAACAGGAATCGATATCAAATGCTGCTGCATCACTTTAACATCATAACCTGCTATCAGGAAGTATTGGCATGTATTTGAACACACTATACTGTACAGGTGTGAACCAGCACGGGGCGATAGTGTTACCGTTGCTATACGTTTTGACCTTTGTTCATTTGCCATCTCCACATGTAGACCCCAAAACAGAAAGACTAGCTAGCTGGACCGCCTCTAACCAAAACCCTCTGTAGAGATGAAAGCACAACTCTGAGGGGATAATTCTCAGAAGGAATGTCGTGGCTTCATGCAGCCGCTAAACCTGCACAAATAAAACAAACCTCCAACTGCACTGCCAAGCAGATATCGTATCTGCACATATTTAAATGAGGTAATATTCAAACATTTGGTGCAAAATTGGCCCCTTTCCATGCAAATGAGCCTCATTGCAAAAACAGTCCAATTCACAAAGATCCAAGCTAACAGCCACACAGGTCCATTGAAATACAGCCACACACAGTTCCATTGAAATACAGCTAAACAGTTCCATTGAAATACAGCTAAACAGCCTAATGTGGCTGACATTTCTCATGTTCCATGTATTCATTTGATTCTGATGAATATGGGCTTCCACAGAGCAGGCAGGTTAATAAAAGCATGCCCGTCATCGGCCTTGGTTGCAGCTCATTGTGCAGATAAGAGCCAACATGACAATGAGTGAATAAGTGAAAGTGATCCATGTCGGCCCTGACCTTCTGTCGGTTTAACTGAGTGAAGCTGCTGCAGGAACACAGCAAACCGCTTCTCAATGAAACTCTGAAAAGCTTCTGTATTTTTCTCTCTTTTTTTCTTTTTTGTCACAAAGCTAACCCCGGGAAATAAAGCCGGTTGAGTTTTGAGTTTTCAGTCCTTCAACTTTTCTTTCATTTATTCTTCCAGGAATAGAGCGCAGCAGAAAGAAGAGGGCATACTGGAGCAGACGCGTCGTGTCTCTGCAAAAAGAGCATTCGGCAGCGAGCGCAGAGTTGCCTTCTATTATATTTCCTTAGATATGAGTCTGAATAAGGTCAGAGAATAACCTTTGAAGTGGTGCACTATAAACCACACAAGGGCTGAATGAGAGACAGAGAGAGTGTGTGTGCGCTGTGACATTTCCTCCATCCTCTAATTTGAAGGCGATCCACTTTAAAGAAATTGGAGGTGGAAGGACTTTGTGTGTTCCAGTGTTTTAGAAGAGTTTATCATCTGTTGACCTTCTCAGCCACAAAAGCCACAAACTGAAGGAAAGAAAGGAACAGAGAAAAGAGAGAAAAGAGCCACTGCTTTCTCTAGTGCTCAATAAAGATGCTGGTCGGTGTCATGCAGCAGTTTGTGATCAAAGCCTGCAGAGCCAACCGGCCGGTATCACTCAGTTTAACTGTTTCACAACCAGCTGGTTCTCTGATAGAGAGTCAAGGTTCATACTGAAGGAGAGACTACAGCTCCACTACAGCTCTACTACAGCTCCACTACAGCTCCACTACAGCTCCACTACAGCTCTACTACAGCTCCACTACAGCTCCACTACAGCTCCACTACAGCTCCACTACAGCTCCACTACAGCTCTACTACAGCTCCACTACAGCTCTACTACAGCTCCACTACAGCTCTACTACAGCTCCACTACAGCTCTACTACAGCTCCACTACAGCTCCACTACAGCTCTACTACAGCTCTACTACAGCTCCACTACAGCTCCACTACAGCTCTACTACAGCTCCACTACAGCTCTACTACAGCAGGGTAAGCAGCTCTCCACGCGGCACAGGAGAGAGTGAACATAACGTTGTCAGTACCGGTTACCGAAGGTATCCAAGGCTACTAGATCAATAATCTGAATCTCAGTGACGGCTGCTTGTTTCCAACTCATGTCATTCTAACATGTCCAATAACTGCAGAGCGTCCAGAAGTCAACATTTATTGAAAAAGATAGATGTAATCATTTCCAAAATTCACAACATGTTATTATCTAATGAAAAATGCTGCATCAGTCCATATCTGTTGGTGTTTAGCCTTTCAAAAACATCCTTTTCAGTGCTAAACATCTCTCTAGGCTGGACGAACAAAGAGGAAACTGATGTCCGTCTCTCCATATAACCCAGGCGACGTGTGTGAGTGTTCCTTTAAACCAGTTGAACGAGACGTGAAGCCGGTCAGGTCTCAGCCGGGAGCAGCTGAGACCTGAGACGAGGAACCTTGAAGGCTGTTGTTCCTCGGATCTCTCTCTTTGTGTGTTGTTGGTCGTGACCTCCGACCAGCCCGTTAACGCTCTCTGCTGCGTCCAGGTCCCCGCCTCTCGCTGTGTCTCTCCTCCTCGCCGTTATGAGTTCTTCCTCCGATCTCCGGAGCCGGCCGAGTCGCTGTTTCTAAACATTGTGCTTCTGATTCGTGACTCATCAACGTTTGTTTATTACGTTTTTATATTCAGAAGAGAAAATGATTTTTGTTTACATCTGTTCCCTCCGGAGGGGGGGGGCGACAGATGTCGTCACGTTGGCTCTGGTTGGTTCTGATCAGCCACCGGCGACGCCACGACTCACATCCATCAGAGCAGGTCGACCGCCACCACGTCTCACACACACACACACACACACACACACACACACACGCACACACGCACACACACACGCACACACACACACACACACACACACACACACACACACACACACACAGACACACACACACACACACACATACACACACACACACACACACACACATGCAGACACACACACACACACATACACACACACACACACACACACAGACACACACACATACACACACACACACACACACACACACACACAGACACACACACACACATACACACACACACACACACACACACACACACACACACACACACACGCACACACACACACACACACAGTATGCATATGTACAGAAAAAACGCATAAATAAGTATGCATACAGTATGTGTGTGTGTGCGTGTGCCCCAAAACACACTGCATTTGAGTACACACACACACACACACACGCACACACACACACACACACACCATGGGGAGTAAATGGGCTGCAGTTGCCATAGAAACAGTTGAGTCCCACAACATCCATCCAGAGAGCCTTCAGAGGAAAAAGAAGTGTTTGTCTCATTTTTCAGATGTGTGTGTGTGTGTGTGTGTGTGTGTGTGTCTCAACATAAAGAGCCACACACACACACACACACATACTGAGAGTCAATGTGTGTGTGTAAATGTGTGTGTGTGTGTGTGTGTGTGTGTGTGTGTGTGTGTGTGTGTGTGTGTTAGATCCCCCTCTGTGATCACAAAGAGCAGCTCTCATCCCTGAGAATCCCATTTCACGGCCAGGCTTAGTGATGCTGGTGTGTGTGTGTGTGTGTGTGTGTGTGTGTGTGTGTGTGTGTGTGTGTGTGTGTGTGTGTGTGTGTGTGTGTGTGTGTGTGTGTGTGTGTGTGTGTGTGTGTGTGTTGGCGTGGTGGTGTTGGTAGAGGGGGGGTGTTACTGGATTACTGGTCCGCTGCTCATACAGGTTGGGATTATTTCAAATAAGATGTGAAATTCCTTCAAAACACCGAACAGAAGAGATGACGCTGGATCAGGACTCTGCTGGATCAGGACTCTGCTGGATCAGGACTCTGCTGGATCTGGACTCTGGTGGATCCAGACTCTGGTGGATCTGGACTCTGGTGGATCTGGACTCTGGTGGATCTGGACTCTGGTGGATCCAGACAACAATGATCATAATGCTCATCATTATTTATGTTTTGTTCATCCAGCGTTTCTAAATGAGACATTTGATGGAGCAAAGTGTCAACAAGTCCTTCAGAACGTCTCCGTGCTTCTTCTCCATCCGTCTGTGAAACATCAGAGTGAACACAAACTGAACTCTTCATCTTATCAACCCGGTTCTTCAGTTTATCAACCCGGTTCTTCATCTTATCAACCTGGTTCTTCAGCTTATCAACCTGGTTCTTCATCTTATCAACCTGGTTCTTCATCTTATCAACCCGGTTCTTCATCTTATCAACCTGGTTCTTCATCTTATCAACCCGGTTCTTCATCTTATCAACCTGGTTCTTCATCTTATCAACCTGGTTCTTCAGCTTATCAACCCGGTTCTTCATCTTATCAACCTGGTTCTTCATCTTATCAACCTGGTTCTTCATCTTATCAACCCGGTTCTTCATCTTATCAACCCGGTTCTTCAGCTTATCAACCTGGTTCTTCATCTTATCAACCTGGTTCTTCATCTTATCAACCTGGTTCTTCATCTTATCAACCCGGTTCTTCATCTTATCAACCTGGTTCTTCATCTTATCAACCTGGTTCTTCAGCTTATCAACCCGGTTCTTCATCTTATCAACCTGGTTCTTCATCTTATCAACCTGGTTCTTCATCTTATCAACCCGGTTCTTCATCTTATCAACCTGGTTCTTCATCTTATCAACCTGGTTCTTCATCTTATCAACCTGGTTCTTCAGCTTATCAACCCGGTTCTTCATCTTATCAACCCGGTTCTTCATCTTATCAACCCGGTTCTTCATCTTATCAACCCGGTTCTTCATCTTATCAACCCGGTTCTTCATCTTATCAACCCGGTTCTTCATCTTATCAACCTGGTTCTTCATCTTATCAACCTGGTTCTTCATCTTATCAACCCGGTTCTTCATCTTATCAACCTGGTTCTTCATCTTATCAACCTGGTTCTTCAGTTTATCAACCTGGTTCTTCATCTTAGCAACCTGGTTCTTCAGCTTATCAACCTGGTTCTTCATCTTATCAACCTGGTTCTTCATCTTATCAACCCGGTTCTTCAGCTTATCAACCCGGTTCTTCATCTTATCAACCTGGTTCTTCATCTTATCAACCTGGTTCTTCATCTTATCAACCTGGTTCTTCAGTTTATCAACCTGGTTCTTCAGCTTATCAACCTGGTTCTTCATCTTATCAACCTGGTTCTTCATCTTATCAACCTGGTTCTTCAGTTTATCAACCTGGTTCTTCATCTTATCAACCTGGTTCTTCAGCTTATCAACCTGGTTCTTCATCTTATCAACCCGGTTCTTCATCTTATCAACCCGGTTCTTCAGCTTATCAACCCGGTTCTTCATCTTATCAACCTGGTTCTTCATCTTATCAACCTGGTTCTTCAGCTTATCAACCTGGTTCTTCATCTTATCAACCTGGTTCTTCATCTTATCAACCCGGTTCTTCATCTTATCAACCCGGTTCTTCATCTTATCAACCTGGTTCTTCATCTTATCAACCTGGTTCTTCAGTTTATCAACCTGGTTCTTCAGTTTATCAACCTGGTTCTTCAGCTTATCAACCTGGTTCTTCATCTTATCAACCTGGTTCTTCAGCTTATCAACCTGGTTCTTCATCTTATCAACCTGGTTCTTCATCTTATCAACCCGGTTCTTCATCTTATCAACCCGGTTCTTCATCTTATCAACCTGGTTCTTCATCTTATCAACCTGGTTCTTCAGTTTATCAACCTGGTTCTTCAGTTTATCAACCTGGTTCTTCAGCTTATCAACCTGGTTCTTCATCTTATCAACCTGGTTCTTCATCTTATCAACCTGGTTCTTCAGCTTATCAACCTGGTTCTTCAGTTTATCAACCCGGTTCTTCAGTTTATCAACCTGGTTCTTCAGTTTATCAACCTGGTTCTTCATCTTATCAACCCGGTTCTTCAGTTTATCAACCCGGTTCTTCAGCATCTGTTTTTAAAGTTTTCCGGTGCTGAACCAGCTCCTCTGCTGTTCATATGGGCTGGCGGCGCTACACTGTGAGATCAGGTTGATGGCAGACATGCACTAATTTAAATATAATATAATATATATATATGAGTGAGCCCACACGACGGGGGACAGCCAACAATACGAGTCTGAGCTGAAGTAGAATAAAAGATATAATATCTACATAAAGTGATGCACCCATACGTAAGCTACTTATGCCCTCCATAGAGAAGAACAAACAGATAAAGAATGTAGATGTGGTGCTCTCAGACGATGTGGGGGAAGCTTTTATGTCCTACTTCTGGAGATACTTAAAGGAATCCTGAGGGGGAAACCGACGATCAAGAGATTACAAAGAGAAAACATTGAGATTATTCAGCTTTTATCTGATGCAGTTTCAGGAATTTGCAAGAATTAAATGTCCAAATACTGAAGCCAGAAACAATATAAATGAGATAATGACACATTATCCTCTGAAATACTGGAAAAGAGTTGATTTGCATTGCAAACAAGAGAAATAAACTCTCTGCCGACGGGCTCCTTTAGTTCCTCACTCGTTTTAACAAAACACTTTCACATCAGAGCATCAGGCTGAGCAAACGGAGGGTTTACACGAGATCTCTCTGCATGATGAAGAACTGATGAAGGACTGATGAAGGACTGAGGAAGGACTGATGAAGGACTGATGAAGAACTGATGAAGGACTGATGAAGGACTGATGTAGGACTGATGAAGGACTGATGTAGGACTGATGAAGGACTGATGAAGGACTGAGGAAGGACTGATGAAGGACTGATGAAGAACTGATGAAGGACTGATGAAGGACTGATGTAGGACTGATGAAGGACTGATGTAGGACTGATGAAGGACTGATGAAGGACTGATGTAGGACTGATGAAGGACTGATGTAGGACTGATGAAGGACTGATGTAGGACTGATGAAGGACTGATGAAGGACTGATGAAGGACTGATGAAGGACTGATGAAGAACTGATGAAGGACTGAGGAAGGACTGATGAAGGACTGAGGAAGGACTGATGAAGGACTGAGGAGAGACTGATGAAGGACTGATGAAGGACTGATGAAGGACTTCAACAGCTCAAATGTAAATGTCCTGTAAGAGGAGGGACGTTAGACGCTGTTCAGCTCCATCTAACTCCTCATCTTCACTCCTCATCTTCACTCCTCATCTAACTCCTCATCTTCACTCCTCATCTTCACTCCTCATCTTCACTCCTCATCTAACTCCTCATCTAACTCCTCATCTAACTCCTCATCTAACTCCTCATCTTCACTCCTCATCTTCACTCCTCATCTAACTCCTCATCTTCACTCCTCATCTTCACTCCTCATCTTCACTCCTCATCTAACTCCTCATCTAACTCCTCATCTAACTCCTCATCTTCACTCCGGTCTCAGTGGAACACAACAGATTGGATTTTAGAGGAGCCGGTCGTCGCTGTGATTCTCCGTCTGGTCCCACAGAAGTCATTACGGCGTGCCGTGATGAGATGCAGTTCCTGGATCAATAGTGGAGAGGTCAAAGGTCAGAGGTCAGACGGTGCACACAATAGAAGGAACCTGGAGTGATGATGATGATGGAGGATGAAGGGATCAAGAGGACGGAAAGCTGTGAGCAGTTTGAGGCTTTAAACAGACAAATCCTCCACATGGAGGAGATCAAGGAGACGAAGTGCAGGAAGAAAGCATGTTTCCCTCAAACAGGATCCATACAGAGCGTCCGCCGCCGGAATACTGGATGTTTTCCTCTTTTCCTGGACTTCTCCAGCCGGTTGCTTCTCCAGCCTGTTGCTTCTCCAGCCGGTTGCTTCTCCAGCCGGTTGCTTCTCCAGCCTGTTGCTTCTCCAGCCGGTTGCTTCTCCAGCCTGTTGCTTCTCCAGCCTGTTGCTTCTCCAGCCAGTTGCTTCTCCAGCCTGTTGCTTCTCCAGCCGGTTGCTTCGCCGGTTGCTTCTCCAGCCGGTTGCTTCTCCAGCCGGTTGCTTCTCCAGCCTGTTGCTTCTCCAGCCGGTTGCTTCTCCAGCCTGTTGCTTCTCCAGCCTGTTGCTTCTCCAGCCGGTTGCTTCTCCAGCCGGTTGCTTCTCCAGCCGGTTGCTTCTCCAGCCGGTTGCTTCTCCAGCCGGTTGCTTCTCCAGCCTGTTGCTTCTCCAACCTGTTGCTTCTCCAGCCGGTTGCTTCTCCAGCCGGTTGCTTCTCCAGCCTGTTGCTTCTCCAGCCGGTTGCTTCTCCAGCTGGTTGCTTCTCCAGCCGGTTGCTTCTCCAGCCGGTTGCTTCTCCAGCCGGTTGCTTCTCCAAAGCCGTCACTAAATGCTCATTTTCTTTCTCAACTGCTGTTTCTAAAGTCAAGAATGAACTTTGAACCTCCTACATGTATTTTCTGGACTTGGACAAGGCTCATGACCGTGTCCCTCGGGGTGTCCCTCAGGTTGTCCCTCGGGGTGTCCCTCAGGTTGTCCCTCAGGGTGTCCCTCGGGTTGTCCCTCAGGGTGTCCCTCGGGGTGTCCCTCAGGGTGTCCCTCGGGGTGTCCCTCAGGTTGTCCCTCAGGGTGTCCCTCAGGTTGTCCCTCAGGGTGTCCCTCAGGGTGTCCCTCAGGGTGTCCCTCAGGGTGTCCGGTAGGGGTTGGAAGGACTGTGGAGACCCTGCAGCAGTCTCACAACACGCTGCAGGGATTATATCTCCCATGTGTGCTGGGAGGCGGCTCTCTGGAGGACGTGACTGGTGAGGATGTCAGGACACCTCACGTATCTGCTGCCACTCTGACCTGGACCCAGATAAGTGGTCCACAGTGGACGGATGGATAAACCACGGTGGTTTCATCTGGTCTGAACTTTCTGTTTGAAATCACTGAGCAGATAAAGTCCTGCAGTATTTATTAACTTGTACACAGAAGATATCAAAGTGGAACCTCTGACCTTTCTTCTAGTTCCTCCATCGCGACAAAATCTCCCCTTCGCACACACGACATCTTATAAAATATGAATTCATATATTTCTTCCCTCCTCTGGTTCCTTCAGGTGATGACCTGCTGTTAGCAGCTGGGAGGGTCGTCTCTTCTGAGTGGAACTACAACATGTCAGGACACACGCAGCTGGACGGCGTTCTTAATACGCTGACCAAGAAACACAGCAGTGTGTGTGTGTGTGTGTGTGTGTGTGTGTGTGTGAGCAGAGATCAGATGGAGCAGATGGACGGTGATTGCAGATCTGTGATCCACAGCAGATTAAACAGACGCTCCCGGCATTATTTCACCTCTCGCTCATTTTTGCATATTTCATGTGTTTTTTTTCTTTCTGTTTTTTACCTGCTGGATCATCTCAGTTTAATCCTGATGTTTCTCTACGACCGACACAGGAAACCAGACATCATGCTTCTAAACTCGGAAAAGAAAGTTAGTAAACGTGTGTTTGGTGTATTATTTCTCTGTTGTATCAATGCTAATGGTCATTGTATTCTACATGGTTGGAAAGCCTGTTTATTGACCTTCACAATGATGTCACACTTGTAAGGATCATGCATTTGTGGGATGAGCAGCACAGCTGATGATGTGGGGAGCGCCCAAGAAAAATGTTCCAAAATGCTGATCCTTAATGTTCGTCAACGGGTCGGATTCCGTTGGTAGCAACCGGCCCGCCGCAGCCAGACCCAGATCCGGCTTCGCTGCCGCCATCGACCCGCGGTCGGAGCTCCGGTGGGAGAGGGAGAGCTCTGCGCCCGGCAGCAGTGACTCCTCCTCCAGCCGGGAGCAGAGCTCGTAAAATGAGAGGAACACTACCGCCTTCGTCCACAGGGACCGCCAAAACCAACACTAATGAAAGTTCCTGGTTGTAGCTCTGAAGCTGAATCTGTCAGTCACAAACTCATCAAAGCAACTCCTCAAGAAGTTCTAGTCTGGACTGAGTATTAAAGTGCTGAGATCAGGATTATAAAGTCATTCTAGAGCCCCCTACAGGCTCCAGAAGAGGAGCTGAACAGGTGAAGCGTGTCCTGAGGGTGGCGCTAAAGGTAAGGTCCTTAAAGGAGTTTTATTCTCTGGGGACCATGAATATCAACAGCAAATCCAGACATGTAATATCTTCTGTAAAAAGATGACATTGTAGACTGAGGTTGGCTCTAGAGGAAAGGTCACGGGGTCATCAGCATGAATGAATGAATGAATGAATAAAGATTCATCCTCTGGGGAGCTGAAAGTAAATATCATGACAATACATTTCAGTATATTTCTTGTGTTTAAGTGAAAGTATTGTCCCGATGGTGATGCTGGCAGTCACCACACTTCTTACTATTTATCCTGTTGGGAACATGAACATCCACAGCAACACTCAGCTCAGGCCTCACAGGATGAAGATGTATCAGCTGCTCATGCTCATGTGATCTCAGCTTAGCAGAGCCGGCAGCAGCTGGTGCTCCTGGATTCTGCTGAAACCTTCTCCTGCTCCGTCTTCACCTGGAAACCGTCCTCTGCTCCAACTTCACCTGGAAACCGTCCTCTGCTCCGTCTTCACCTGGAAACCGTCCTCTGCTCCAACTTCACCTGGAAACCGTCCTCTGCTCCAACTTCACCTGGAAACCGTCCTCTGCTCCGTCTTCACCTGGAAACCGTCCTCTGCTCCAACTTCACCTGGAAACCGTCCTCTGCTCCGTCTTCACCTGGAAACTGTCCTCTGCTCCAACTTCACCTGGAAACTGTCCTCTGCTCTGTCTTCACCTGGAAACCGTCCTCTGCTCCGTCTTCACCTGGAAACTGTCCTCTGCTCCGTCTTCACCTGGAAACTGTCCTCTGCTCCAACTTCACCTGGAAACTGTCCTCTGCTCTGTCTTCACCTGGAAACCGTCCTCTGCTCCGTCTTCACCTGGAAACTGTCCTCTGCTCTGTCTTCACCTGGAAACTGTCCTCTGCTCCGTCTTCACCTGGAAACCGTCCTCTGCTCCAACTTCACCTGGAAACCGTCCTCTGCTCCGTCTTCACCTGGAAACTGTCCTCTGCTCCAACTTCACCTGGAAACTGTCCTATGCTCCGTCTTCACCTGGAAACTGTCCTATGCTCCGTCTTCACCTGGAAACTGTCCTCTGCTCCAACTTCACCTGGAAACTGTCCTATGCTCCGTCTTCACCTGGAAACTGTCCTCTGCTCCAACTTCACCTGGAAACTGTCCTATGCTCCGTCTTCACCTGGAAACTGTCCTATGCTCCGTCTTCACCTGGAAACTGTCCTCTGCTCCAACTTCACCTGGAAACTGTCCTATGCTCCGTCTTCACCTGGAAACCGTCCTCTGCTCCGTCTTCACCTGGAAACAATCCTCTGCTCCGTCTTCACCTGGAAACCGTCCTCCGCTCAGCCTCGGGTGTTATTCACAGCTGGAGGTAGAGCAGTGTGTGAGAGCGCTGGCTCACGCTGAGACCACCGTACGGATCCTGACCGGAGTCTAAAAGGGAACTCTGATCCAGTGGAGATCAGTCCATTAGGGCGAGTTTCCTCCGATCAGTTCCGAGTCATTAATCAATCAACCAACCGGAGCAGAGCGGAGCAGAGCGGAGCAGAGCGGAGCGCCTGCTGGACGCCGCGCCGCCGTGTTTTCTTTCATTCATCCTGAGGTTTTTTAATGGCTGTGACTGTGGTGGAAGTCGCTCAGGTGGTCACCACCTCGGGTCCGTGGATCGATTCCTCGGCCTGCCGGTGTGACGCATCGGTCATTTACAGCGGTGCTAGGTTGGTGTGTTTGATTTAAATGACTTGTAGTGCCACACGGGTGGGGTTTAGTTCACAGAGGCCTTTACAGTCCATTTAACAATGAACTGATTGAATATCTGCTGATTAATCTCTAATGTGATCAGACTCCGTTTGATTGATCACGTATTAATGGTTGAACCGATCAGCTGAACCCCTCACGCTGTGTGAAGAGAATCTTAGTTTAGCAGATGGTCTGAAGACTTTTCTACCCAGAGGGATTCTGGGAGAAACATTTCATGTTTTATATTTTTATCTCTTCGACATGAAACCGGTCCAATTAAAGGAAGCTGAGTTCTTTTGGCACAACACATTATATATCTGCAGTTTTATTGCCAGTTCCTGGTGTTGGTACAACGACGAGCGGGAACTTATCAGCATCACACAAACACAACGGTTCACAATCAGAGCTCTGCAAGCGCAGATTGACTCTATCATTTAATATTCTCATCTCAACGACGTGGGGCCAAAGGCTTCACAGCCTCCAACAGCTTTAATGTTCATTACACACAATATGAAATAACAACCTGCTGATGACTGGGCTGGAGCTGGAGATGGCTCAGAAGAAGTAGAAGAAGAAGTAGAAGAAGAAGAAGAAAGAAGAAGAAGTAGAAGAAGTAGAAGAAGAAGAAAGAAGAAGAAGTAGAAGAAGAAGAAGAGCGCTTTAGAGACTCTGAAATAGGATCTTCTATACTTCCTTAAAGGCAGCGTGGATGAGAAACTAGCAAGAGTACACTAGATCTACACTAGATCTATATCTATATCTATATCTATATCTATATAGATATAGATATATATATATACACCAGATCTTTAAAAAGATAATGACGCAGAGAGCAGCATCAGCTCCAACAGTCACTAAATCTAGAGACAAAGTCACCGAGTCGGCAACACCGACAGTCCGTCCCTCCAGTCCGTCCCTCCAATCCGTCCCTCCAATCCTCACTTAGTATAAAATCTGAATTTCAAAGGCAACATCAGCGTTATAACAAAGATCCCATATAGATAATGATGCATCTGAATGTATTCTAAACTCTTTACTACAACTGGGACTGAACATCTG
Source organism: Sebastes umbrosus (assembly GCF_015220745.1). Lineage (NCBI taxonomy): Eukaryota > Metazoa > Chordata > Actinopteri > Perciformes > Sebastidae > Sebastes > Sebastes umbrosus. The sequence goes on along the minus strand of NC_051277.1, from coordinate 241,931 downwards.
ATGAACATACACTCAAATACACAGTTTATGATACAACTTCTACTCATGTAGACTGTATACATGTAGACTGTACACATGTAGACTGTATACATGTAGACTGTACACATGTAGACTGTATACATGTAGACTGTACACATGTAGACTGTATACATGTAGACTGTATACATGTAGACTGTATACATGTAGACTGTACACATGTAGACTGTAAACATGTAGACTGTATACATGTAGACTGTACACATGTAGACTGTAAACATGTAGACTGTACACATGTAGACTATATACATGTAGACTGTACACATGTAGACTATATACATGTAGACTGTACACATGTAGACTGTATACATGTAGACTATATACATGTAGACTGTACACATGTAGACTATATACATGTAGACTGTACACATGTAGACTGTATACATGTAGACAGTCTACATGTAGCCTGTTCACTGGGAGCAGTAGGTGTGTCTTTACCTGAGTTAAAGAAGAGAAACATGGATTAGTACGGGGGTACGTAAAGGTCCGAGCATAAAGCCAGAGACAACGACAGCACGACAGCACGACAGCACGACGTGAATAAAAGTCCGTTATGTCCAGAACAAGAACACGCTGCTCTTCATATCACTGCTCTTCATATCGCCGCTCTTCATATCGCCGCTCTTCATATCGCCGCTCTTCATATCACCGCTCTTCATATCACCGCTCTTCATATCACCGCTGTCTGTGAGCTGAACCTTGAACCAGGTCCGAGTGTTAACAGGTCATTACTGATAACGTTAAGATGTCACTGACAGACATGATACCATGAGATGTGGATCTCTACTTTGGTTTAGTGTATTAGATCTAAACTGTGTGTGTAAAGTCAGGCTATAAGAGGAACATGGATTAGTCTGAGACTCTGTAGAACTCTTCATGTTGTGAGGAGGCTGATCTGCGTAGAAAGTTGCTTTAAGTGACTTCATTATCGGAGGAACAGACGTTAAACCAGCGGCGGTGCTGAAGCTCCAGGAAGGTTTTGTCTGAACTGGATGGAGGCTTTGTGTGTCAGAAGCTATTCTTCCTCCTCCTCCTCCTCCTCCTCCTCCTTTAGTCCTCTGGGCCAATTTCTGCAGGCAGCAGGGGACGAGAGGAATGAGTCTCCTCACAGCGAGGTGTTGCGCTGAATGGGGAGAGGATGATGAAGGCAGGAGAGAGAAAAGAGGCAACACTTCGCTGTTTGGCAAACTGAGTGCAGAGCAGCTTCAGGAACCGTCTGCCTTTCTTTGTCAGACTCAGAGCACCGGCTTCATGTTTGTTAACTACGACACACATGTTTACTGCTTCAGCCGGCTTCCTGTCGACCCCGAGGTCACATGACGGTTCAGACATTCACATTAGTGTAAACCGTGGTCATGAAATCAATACAATCAATAGATTTAATCAGTAAATGAACACTCACCAGTGGTTTGCTCTTATATTAATCATTCTCCTTTCAGTGGCTTTTCCCTCAAATTAAGGCAAATGTATATTTATATTCACAAACAGGAGAAACACATGTGAATGCATTCACAACACACTGCAATCAGGATGTAACTGGATCCAATTAGAGCACATCTGGAGGAGGGCTGAAGCCTAATCACATCTTAGACATGTGTTCTGTGTGTTCTGTACAGTTGGCCACAGAAGCACTGATTCATATTTCATAAAAACAATCAAATAACTACGCGTAACGTGAAAGGGTTAAATCAGCAGCTGTACGGAGTCGACCCGGTCTTAGGGGGAGGCGTAGAAATACCACGACGTTGCACAGCTGGTCACGAGGACGCATTTTAGCATTTCATTTGTACACCACGCAGGTTTCAGTGGTTAGGTTCAGGCAAGACAAACAGTTAGTTAGAGTAGAGTAAGACAACCGGGCATTTCTTCACCTTTAACTCCTTTATATTTATTATTATTATATTGATCCAGTTAGTTAGAGTACGGTAAGGGATCCGGCATTTCTTCACCTTTAACTCCTTTATATTTATTATTATTATATTGATCCAGTTAGTTAGAGTACGGTAAGGGATCCGGCATCTCTTCACCTTTAACTCCTTTATATTTATCATTATTATATTGATCCAGTTAGTTAGAGTACGGTAAGGGATCCGGCATTTCTTCACCTTTAACTCCTTTATATTTATTATTATTATATTGATCCAGTTAGTTAGAGTACGGTAAGGGATCCGACATCTCTTCACCTTTAACTCCTTTATATTTATTATTATTATATTGATCCAGTTAGTTAGAGTACGGTAAGGGATCCGGCATCTCTTCACCTTTAACTCCTTTATATTTATCATTATTATATTGATCCACCTGAACGGGCTGACGGAGACTTCAGGTCCTAGATTCTGCTCATCTCTAACTAAGTTATTGGCTGTTTGAAGAGAGAGTCATGATGGGATGATGGGATGATGGGATGTTGGGATGATGGGATGATGGGATGATGGGATGATGGGATGATGGGATGATGGGATGTTGGGATGATGGGATGATGGGATGTTGGGATGATGGGATGATGGGATGTTGGGATGATGGGATGTTGGGATGATGGGATGTTGGGATGATGGGATGATGGGATGATGGGATGATGGGATGATGGGATGATGGGATGTTGGGATGATGGGATGTTGGGATGATGGGATGATGGGATGATGGGATGTTGGGATGATGGGATGATGGGATGATGGGATGATGGGATGTTGGGATGATGGGATGATGGGATGTTGGGATGATGGGATGATGGGATGTTGGGATGATGGGATGTTGGGATGATGGGATGATGGGATGTTGGGATGATGGGATGATGGGATGTTGGGATGATGGGATGTTGGGATGATGGGATGATGGGATGATGGGATGATGGGATGATGGGATGATGGGATGTTGGGATGATGGGATATTGGGATGATGGGATGATGGGATGATGGGATGTTGGGATGATGGGATGATGGGATGATGGGATGATGGGATGATGGGATGTTGGGATGATGGGATGATGGGATGATGGGATGTTGGGATGATGGGATGATGGGATGATGGGATGTTGGGATGATGGGATGTTGGGATGTTGGGATGATGGGATGATGGGATGTTGGGATGATGGGATGATGGGATGTTGGGATGATGGGATGATGGGATGTTGGGATGATGGGATGATGGGATGATGGGATGTTGGGATGATGGGATGATGGGATGTTGGGATGATGGGATGATGGGATGTTGGGATGATGGGATGATGGGATGTTGGGATGATGGGATGATGGGATGATGGGATGTTGGGATGATGGGATGATGGGATGATGGGATGTTGGGATGTTGGGATGATGGGATGATGGGATGATGGGATGATGGGATGATGGGAGTGAAAGCAGCTTCACAGGTTTGTATTTAGTGCTTTTCATGGCTTCTCTTCACAGATTGATCACTGATTGATCACTGATTGATCACAGATCGATCACAGATTGATCACAGATTGATCAGATTGATCACAGATTGATTGATCACAGACTGATCACAGATTGATCACAGATTGATCACAGATTGATTGATCACAGATTGATCACAGATTGATCACTGGCTGCAGAATAAAAACTCCAGAAATGAAATATAAACTGTGGTTCATAAAATAGTTCCCGGAGACGAACCTCTCTGTGTCTGCGTGTACAGTTTGTTCTGTTCGGTGTTCAGAGACAGAAAAGCTTTTGTACCACACACACACACACACGCACGCACACACGCACGCATGCATGCACGCACGCACACACGCACACACACACACACACACACACAGCAGGTTGTGTCTCTGCTTGTTTTCAGCATCGATCTCAGAGATCGACCTGCTGAGCTTCACAACATCCAGCCGGTAACCAGTCAGCCGCTGACCGACCGGCCCATCGACCCGCCGCTCCGCTGGCTGACTGATTAAAAGCCCGACACGACCGCTTCCTGCCTGTTTGTGACCCGACCGACTGGTTTCCTGTCGGAACGGCGAACCGGACATGCAGCTGTTTAATCCCTCCGTCCTCCATCCTTCTCTCTCTTCCTGTCATTCATTCACAGTTCTCTTCTTCCTCCTTCTGGATCAATGAAGTTTCCTCTAATGTTCATTAATGTCGGAGAGAGAGCGTCCTGTACGCAGCGGGCCGCGGGTTTGATCCCTGCTGCAGGTCGTCTTTCAGCGCTGTCAAAGAGCTCGGACGTTAAAAGGGTGGAGGGGTCGATAGCTCGCTGTGTGAGCGCGCTCGATGGGCAGGCTGATAAAAGCTCCCGATTGGCTGAGAGATGTTTCCATGGATTTGTACGGAGAGGCTGTTTGAATGTGACGAGCTTATCGGATGCTTCCTGTTGGGTTTCTAAGACGATGTCAACTCCAGAGATGTAATGTGATGGGCGACTTCTTCTTGTTTATTTACATTCATAACGTTCCTCGACCTTTTAGTGGGGAGAAACTCTCTCCAATTTTCTCATCAAGTGTTTGAAAGCAGCCTCGGGCTACAGAAACACATCAGATGGAGAAATTCACACATTTGTTTTTTTCAACGGGGAACTTCAGCTTCTGCCATGATGGTGAAATAGCAGCACGCTTTAACATGACTGATGTTTTTGTGGACTTCTAATGATAAACTCTCCGCCTGGTGAGAAGAAATGAACAGGAGGGGAGGCGGCGGAGTGCTGCTTCTTATTTATTTCTCTGCTTTTTATCGGCGTGGGGCTTCAGAGCTGCATGTTTTCACGGTGAAGTGGTAATTTCTTCAGGCGGAGCGGATTGTTTCCCACCTTTGCTCGCTCGTCCTCCCACTCGGAGCTCGTCTGGAGCTCAGCGCTGGCGTTTTTAAAGCTGTTTTCTTGTGGCTTTAGTTTGGCGAGGGCGAACGCACAAAAACCCTGCAAAATCACATAAACCCCCCCTCTTTGAAATGCTTTAACTGCTGCATGCTTTTTAACATGCACATCTGTAAAGCAGGAAGAGGCAGTCGTGTGAGGAAGGATCACAGTTAATCCATGTTGAAGCTGTTTGTGGAGAGCGATCAGGTCGGAGTGGATCACGTGATTCTCCTCTGGGATTAGATGGATGACTTCATTGTGTTGCAGCATCCATCCAGCATGTAAACGCTCCGCGTATCGCTCCTTCTATTATTCTATTCTTCCTCTGGGTTCAGATGTATGACTTTATATCCATCCAGCATGTAAACGCTCTACGTATCGGTCCTTCTATTATTCTATTCTTCCTCTGGGTTCAGATGTATGACTTTATATCCATCCAGCATGTAAACGCTCTACGTTTCGGTCCTTCTATTATTCTATTCTTCCTCTGGGTTCAGATGTATGACTTTATATCCATCCAGCATGTAAACGCTCTACGTTTCGGTCCTTCTATTATTCTATTCTTCCTCTGGGTCTAGATGTATGACTTTATATACGTATCGGTCCTTCTATTCTTCCTCTGGGTTGATTGAAGCTCTTCAGCTGTCTGAACACTGGAAATATAAAGAACTCTACAGACGGTTCTGTTTTATTCACATAACACATCATATCATATCATATCACAATCAATGTATTGCCATGAACTTCTGCTCAGATATTCGTGCTCTCCAGATGATGAATCCTTCTGACTTTGGTGATGTTGACATTTTTAGTTTTCAGTTAAATATAGTGACAACGTTTGGATGGATTGCCGTGGGATTTGGTGCTGATATTCCTGCTCCCCAGAGGATGAAGACTACTGACTTTAACCAGCAGGTACAAAACGGTAATTAGGGGTTCAAGCTGGATTTTGACATCTTCTCTGAAACCAGAACTCTGATTTCAACCAAATTCATTCTTGGACTGAACTTATCAAAACTTGTCAACAGCGTGTTGATATCTTATTGCCTGTTGAAGATGTTGACCAATAAACTTTACGAGTCTGTGCCTCCTCAGCACTTCACCCCTGTACAAACGTGGTAGTTTTAATCCTAACCTCATAGTCCTTTACTAAACCCAACTATAGTGGTTTTATTGCCTAATCCTAAAGTGATGCTGAGGTTAACGATAGTGGTTTGAAAGCCAAGGGGAGGCGGTATGTGAGGAGTTGGGGTGAGGATGTGTTGTCCATTCATCATGACTTACAGGATATGTCCACATAAGAACCTGATTCATCCCCTGAGAGTCTCATTCAGACCGACCACTAGGGGGCGCTACAGATGAAACAGCTTTAGTCGTAAATGAATGAACATCTGTCCGATCGCCATTAAACCTTTTAGGTATCTCAGTTCAAAGGGATAGACCCCTCAGAGGTTTCAACATCTGACAGTCTGTGTTGGATCGAATCGCCGCTTTGTGATCTTCTGTTGGGAAAAAAAAAAACAATGTGGAGAAGCAAAAGAAACTCTTCATGAAATGTATTACATGACGTGGATGGGTTTACGTGACGTGGATGGGTTTACGTGACGTGGATGGGTTTACGTGACGTAGATGGGTTTACCTGACGTGGATGGGTTTACGTGACGTGGATGGGTTTACCTGACGTGGATGGGTTTACCTGACGTGGATGGGTTTACGTGACGTGGATGGGTTTACCTGACGTGGATGGGTTTACGTGACGTGGATGGGTTTACGTGACGTGGATGGGTTTACCTGACGTGGATGGGTTTTTTTTTTTTTTTTTTTTAAATGTTATTTTTTTGGGGGCATTTTTTTTAAGCATTTTATTGATAGGACAGTGTTGAAAGGGGGAGAGAGAGAATTGACATGCGGAAAGGACCACAGGCCGGATTCGAACCCGGGTCCACCGCTGCAAGGGACAGAGCCTTGGCGATACATGGGCGCTCGCTCTACCGACTGAGCTAACCAGCCGCCCGACGTGGATGGGTTTACGTGACGTGGATGGGTTTACGTGACGTGGATGGGTTTACCTGACGTGGATGGGTTTACGTGACGTGGATGGGTTTACGTGACGTGGATGGGTTTACGTGACGTAGATGGGTTTACCTGACGTGGATGGGTTTACGTGACGTGGATGGGTTTACCTGACGTGGATGGGTTTACCTGACGTGGATGGGTTTACGTGACGTGGATGGGTTTACCTGACGTGGATGGGTTTACGTGACGTGGATGGGTTTACGTGACGTGGATGGGTTTACCTGACGTGGATGGGTTTTTTTTTTTTTTTTTTTTAAATGTTATTTTTTTGGGGGCATTTTTTTTTAAGCATTTTATTGATAGGACAGTGTTGAAAGGGGGAGAGAGAGAATTGACATGCGGAAAGGACCACAGGCCGGATTCGAACCCGGGTCCACCGCTGCAAGGGACAGAGCCTTGGCGATACATGGGCGCTCGCTCTACCGACTGAGCTAACCAGCCGCCCGACGTGGATGGGTTTACGTGACGTGGATGGGTTTACGTGACGTGGATGGGTTTACCTGACGTGGATGGGTTTACGTGACGTGGATGGGTTTACGTGACGTGGATGGGTTTACCTGACGTGGATGGGTTTACGTGACGTGGATGGGTTTACGTGACGTGGATGGGTTTTTTTTTTTTTTTTTTTTTAAATGTTATTTTTTTGGGGGCATTTTTTTAAGCATTTTATTGATAGGACAGTGTTGAAAGGGGGAGAGAGAGAATTGACATGCGGAAAGGACCACAGGCCGGATTCGAACCCGGGTCCACCGCTGCAAGGGACAGAGCCTTGGCGATACATGGGCGCTCGCTCTACCGACTGAGCTAACCAGCCGCCCGACGTGGATGGGTTTACGTGACGTGGATGGGTTTATCTGACGTGGATGGGTTTACGTGACGTGGATGGGTTTACGTGACGTGGGTGGGTTTACCTGACGTGGATGGGTTTACGTGACGTGGATGGGTTTACCTGATATGGATGGGTTTACGTGACGTGGATGGGTTTACGTGGGAGTTAGTTGAACTAGACTTGACTTTACTTCACGTTTCTTTCTTCTGTATTGTAGTTTGTTAAAGCATCAGGAGGCAGATTGGAGCAAATATGCTTAAAAACAGTTATTTTTATAAAACGGTCACTATATCCTGCCAGTAGTTCATCAGACAGGTAACCTGAAAAAAATCACGTTCCTCTGTGTCCTCTGTGTCCTCTGTGTCCTCCGGTGTCCTCTGGTGTCCTCCGGTGTCCTCTGGTGCTCCTAACGGCATCTGCAGGGTTCCACAGACCGGAGGAAAACAACCAACCAGAGCTGATCTGAGGTCTGTCGTCTCTGAGCAGCTGTCAATCACTCTGAAGTCCGACCAGACGGTGAAACTAGTCATCTGATCAGATCTGGATCAATATTCTGTTACGTTAATGACTATTTCTCTCCTCATATGTTCTCACAATCATCTGGTAGTGTACTGTTTAGCTGTCGGCAGCCATGTTGAGATCAGCTGAGGAAATACCAAGCCCCGCCCACCAGCCGGAGCTCAGCCAATAGGAACGCTCTCTCTCTGAACTGACCTGTGATTGGTCAAAGTCTCCCGTCACGGGCTAGATGTTCTAAAGCCTGAAAACAGAAAACAGAGCCATGAGGAGGAGCAGGAGTCTAGTTCTCTCTCAGAACACTTCAATTACAATATGCTGAAAGGTTATTATGGGATGTCTGCTCAACGATGCCAAACACCTTCTTCCTACTGAAGCTTTAAATAAATATGCTTTTGACCGTATTAAAACTCGTCTGATTTCCAGGTTGGTTGGATCCTTTGAGCCGGTTCTATCATACAGACACTAAAGGAGCCTCGGCGTGTCGCTGACCAACAGCTGACAAACTGTCCTCAGTAGACGGAGACAGGAGAGACATGTCATTGTTCTTATTTTGATTTGAGTCATTTCTTCTATTGGCCTCATCCATCGTATACCATCGTATACCATCGTATACCATCCACCATCCAGCTCTGTGAGCTCCCAGTGGAAACCATCCCTACAGAGACTTCTCTCACGTGTTCATCTGAACGGTTCTGCTTCACTGAGCAGAAGAAGGGTGAATATATATATATATATATATATTATTGTAATATAGACATGCAGAGTTAAACAACGCAGGTCTCTGGGAGTCGGTGATGTCTGATCCATATTTATAAATGGAAGAGGAGACGTATCACTATAATAACCCCGCGGTGTCGATTGACCTCAAGACGCTGGAGGCAGACACTTAAAAGAATAAATAGATAATCAGTGTCTGCATTTAGTCTGAACAGTCTCATTAATGTTTGACAACTGCCTCCATGTCCTCCATATCCTTCATATCCTTCATATCCTTCATATCCTACATATTCCTCATATAGGGAATGAGTATAACACGGTTGTATATATCAGCGTGAGTCACATGCTGCTGTGGAACTTCTCTCTTCTGAAGAATACACCTCAAAACAAGAGAACACACACACACACACACACAGCCTGCAGAGGAAGATGTGTGTGTGTGTGTGTGTGTGTGTGCGTGTGTGTGAGTGCGCGTGTGTGTGTTTTTGCTTCATCAGACGAGAGACATGATTTGTGAATCCATAATTATCTCTCATTTGGTGTTTTCCTGCTCTCGCTCTCTTTGATCCGCAGGACGCTGACGCCGTGTTTTAATGTTTTAATGTTCTAATGTTGTTCTCCTCATTAGCACTAATGCTTATTATGGGCTGTTGTACATTAAGACTGTGTGTACAGCATTAAACTAGAGACGTGAGTGGTCATCGGGAACAGGTCGGAGGATCTGAGCTGCATGTTAATATGTGAGGAGAGCGTTTCAGTAGTCATATACATATAGATATATATAGATATATATACAGATATCTATATCTACTGTTTGTATATAATGAACCTAAACCGCAGCAGCTCTTTGCTGGTACAACGGGGAAACAAAGGCTCTTGTTCTGTTTTGTCTCTCTGGGTTTATGTTCTGAATGAGTTTTGTTTCTGTGTTTTGTGTTCGGAGCCTCAGAGCGGCGATGTGACGACGTGCTTCTGATTTCCAGAAGATTCACTCGTTGGTGAGTTTGTGCTGAACAAGAAGAAATCAGAAGTCAGCTCTGACATGGGAAACAGAAATATAAAATAAATATAGGATATTTTCTGCTAAAAGGCAGAAAGTTACAATAACTTGTCTCTGTACTCCGTCGTTAATATTGTACTTAGTTGAAAGCCCGGGGCGTCTCATACAGACGCTAAAGGGTGGCGGTATCACACGCAGAGGGGCGCCGGTCGGCGGTATCACACACCGAGGGGCGCCGGTCAGCGGTATCACACGCCGAGGGGCGCCGGTATCACACGCAGAGGGGCGCCGGTATCACACGCAGAGGGGCGCCGGTCAGCGGTATCACACGCCGAGGGGCGCCGGTATCACACGCAGAGGGGCGCCGGTCAGCGGTATCACACGCCGAGGGGCACCGGTATCACACGCAGAGGGGCGCCGGTATCACACGCAGAGGGGCGCCGGTCAGCGGTATCACACGCCGAGGGGCGCCGGTATCACACGCAGAGGGGCGCCGGTCAGCGGTATCACACGCCGAGGGGCACCGGTATCACACGCAGAGGGGCGCCGGTATCACACGCAGAGGGGCGCCGGTCAGCGGTATCACACGCCGAGGGGCGCCGGTATCACACGCAGAGGGGCGCCGGTATCACACGCAGAGGGGCGCCGGTCAGCGGTATCACACGCCGAGGGGCGCCGGTATCACACGCAGAGGGGCGCCGGTCGGCGGTATCACACGCCGAGGGGCGCCGGTATCACACGCAGAGGGGCGCCGGTCGGCGGTATCACACGCAGAGGGGCGCCGGTCGGCGGTATCACACGCCGAGGGGCGCCGGTATCACACGCAGAGGGGCGCCGGTCGGCGGTATCACACGCAGAGGGGCGGCGGTCGGCGGTATCACACGCAGAGGGGCGCCGGTATCACACGCAGAGGGGCGCCGGTCGGCGGTATCACACGCAGAGGGGCGCCGGTCGGCGGTATCACACGCAGAGGGGCGCCGGTCGGCGGTATCACACGCAGAGGGGCGCCGGTCGGCGGTATCACACGCAGAGGGGCGGCGGTTGTCGGTATCACACGCCGTCATTTTTTAAATATCAATATAAAACATGTTTTATGTTTAAAAAGAACAAACATAGGAAGATAAGTGGTCACGTGTCTTGAGCTTGCAGCTGATAGGCTGATAGGCTGATAGGTGGCCATAACATAACGTAACAGAAGAGCACGGTAACGGATTCAGTGTGGACAGAGACGATAACATCGGACGTTGCTTGCTGTTAGGACCCGATGTAGGAAGGTGATTTTTGGGCCCCTTTGCTGCTGCACCAGTTGCACCGTCTATTATATATTATATATATTATATTATATATTAAATATATCTACGCTACTGGACGAGGGAGGTCCTGATTGGTGTTGATCTCCTGCACAAATATGTCAGTATTTAAAAACTCTGACAGTAATTATGTACGGTGGTTATAGCAACATTCACAACTTAGAGAAGTACCTCATTTGCACTTAATTTCTTATGTGAGAAATCCACAGCTGAGACTTCCAAAGACAGAAAACACCAGTTCAGCAGAGCGCCATCGTATTAGTATACTAATATACTAATATACTAGTGTACTAGTATATTAGTATACTAGTATATTAGTATAGCGTCTCTAGTATAGAGTCTCCACTTTCAGCTTGTATAACTGAGTTATGGTATAACTGAGCTGATATGTGCAGGGCTCCTTACTGGCTCCTTGTTGTGTTGGTGATTTGGTGAACTGGCCCTTTAACTCCGTACTCAGAGCTGTTCTGTGCTGCTGTAGTTGAACATGTTGAAGAGAGAGAAGCTGCTCCTCTACCTGCCCCCCCTCCGTCTTCCTCTCCTCCCCTGTGAGAGTGAAAAGCTCTTTTTGTTTAGCACCAAGTCGCCCTAAAAACTACAATACCAGGAGACATGTTTAATATTCCTCTCTGTACATCAGATATTTTCTTTTGCATGAAATCAGATATTTGCCCCGTTAATATTCTCCAGCTTCCATTATGCACAAAAAACATTTTATACTTTGACCAAGAAAATGATGCCTGGGAGGCGTTTCACTACGGGGGCTGCAGCCTCACCGACGGGGGCCGGCGCTGACGAAGAGCCACAGTGACCCCTACAGGACGGAGGGGGACACGCAGGGCTGGGACACACTGGAGAGGGAACACACAGAGACAGAAACAGAAACAGAAACAGAAGAAAGAGGAAAAGACGTAAAGCATTTAGAAAGGAACGATGCTGATAATTAACTCTGAAACTAGGAGGATTCATTTTCATTTATTTTGCTCCTGAACACTGACAAAGTTTCAGCTCCACTTCTGTAAATGCTCGTATTTATCAGGCATGCCCACCTCTGCAGAAAAGCAGAACAAATACTTTATTCCCCCCCACTGACCTGTAATCAATTTATTTATTGATTTAAATCATTAATATTTAATGGAAATTAGTAACAAAAAGAGCCAAGTTGAATATTTTAGCTTTGCTAAACTGCAGAGTTCCTTTCAGCTTTACGCCATTACTGTCAGTTTCCCACTCATACTGACAGAATATATATATATATATATATATATATATATATCATATTCTTCTTTGTTTGCTTGATGATTTCATTTCATCCATGTTGAAGATCTGTACCTCTGCTTAACGTGTTGCTTTGCTGTCTGAATAAATCAGAACCTCATAGTGTTCATTGTTTCCTCTCGGAGCCGCTCCTCATGCTGCGATGCTTCATACATCTGGACGGGATCAGATGCATCATCGCTTTAACAACAGAGTCCAGTTGTAGATACGGGTACTACAGACTGATAGAAGGGAAGGATGCCCGATAATCCTGTGAAGATACATTAAAAAGAAAAAATTACAAAATTAATAATTATGACACATATTCTTAAAAAAATCATCAGGTGTTAGGGTTAAAATCATCATGCGTTAGGGTTAAAATCATCACGGGTTAGGGTTAAAATCATCATGTGTTAGGGTTAAAATCATCATGCGTTAGGGTTAAAATCATCACGGGTTAGGGTTAAAATCATCATGTGTTAGGGTTAAAATCATCATGCGTTAGGGTTAAAATCATCATGAGTTAGGGTTAAAATCATCATGTGTTAGGGTTAAAATCATCATGCGTTAGGGTTAAAATCATCACGGGTTAGGGTTAAAATCATCATGTGTTAGGGTTAAAATCATCATGCGTTAGGGTTAAAATCATCATGAGTTAGGGTTAAAATCATCATGTGTTAGGGTTAAAATCATCACGGGTTAGGGTTAAAATCATCACGTGTTAGGGTTAAAATCATCACGGGTTAGGGTTAAAATCATCATGTGTTAGGGTTAAAATCATCATGAGTTAGGGTTAAAATCATCATGAGTTAGGGTTAAAATCATCATGGGTCAGGCTTAAATCATCAGGTGTTAGGGTTAAAATCATCACGGGTTAGGGTTAAAATCATCATGTGTTAGGGTTAAAATCATCATGTGTTAGGGTTAAAATCATCATGTGTTAGGGTTAAAATCATCATGAGTTAGGGTTAAAATCATCATGAGTTAGGGTTAAAATCATCATGTGTTAGGGTTAAAATCATCATGTGTTAGGGTTAAAATCATCATGAGTTAGGGTTAAAATCATCATGAGTTAGGGTTAAAATCATCAGGTGTTAGGGTTAAAATCATCATGTGTTAGGGTTAAAATCATCATGTGTTAGGGTTAAAATCATCATGTGTTAGGGTTAAAATCATCATGAGTTAGGGTTAAAATCATCATGGGTCAGGCTTAAATCATCATGTGTTAGGGTTAAAATCATCACGTGTTAGGGTTAAAATCATCATGTGTTAGGGTTAAAATCATCATGGGTCAGGCTTAAATCATCATGTGTTAGGGTTAAAATCATCACGTGTTAGGGTTAAAATCATCACGTGTTAGGGTTAAAATCATCACGTGTTAGGGTTAAAATCATCACGTGTTAGGGTTAAAATCATCATGTGTTAGGGTTAAAATCATCACGTTTTAGGGTTAAAATCATCACGTGTTAGGGTTAAAATCATCACGTGTTAGGGTTAAAATAAGTACGTAAACTAACGTAAAATATGAAAGTAAACAAGGTAACATACGAAAAACATGTCACTGAAGAAACGTCACTAATGTAACTTCAAAATAACTCAACAGCACTTCGGGACACGAACGGCGGTTTACTGGTTAAAGTCCTGTGTTTGTTGGACCCGTCCTCATCCCTCCCTGTGTTTGTTGGACCCGTCCACCTCCCTCCCTGTGTTTGTTGGACCCGTCCACCTCCCTCCCTGTGTTTGTTGGACCCGTCCTCCTCCCTCCCTGTGTTTTTTGGACCCGTCCACCTCCCTCCCTGTGTTTGTTGGACCCGTCCTCATCCCTCCCTGTGTTTGTTGGACCTGTCCACCTCCCTCCCTGTGTTTGTTGGACCCGTCCACCTCCCTCCCTGTGTTTGTTGGACCCGTCCTCCTCCCTCCCTGTGTTTTTTGGACCCGTCCACCTCCCTCCCTCCCTCCATCATCTGTCTCTCTTTCTCTCTCTGTTTATTCTCCGTCAGCTCTGAGCGCAGCGTATTCACCGGGATGCATTTACATTGCAGCCAGTAACGACTACATGGCGTCTAATGACACGCCAAACGCAACACCAGCGTTGTTACGGCACGCAAAACAACGTATAAATGACCGTGTCATTCATCCCCCACTTAGTGAGACCGGGCTGTTAATACAGAGGCGGTGCTGATCAGAACCACCGTCTCATTAAGTTAAGGTTTGTAAAATGAATTGGACATTAAACATGTCAACTGGTCTGAAATCTGCACAACAACAAAATACTTGAATCAAATTCAACCGAAACATGAAGTTCACCTTTAAACCTGCTGATGAAGACACTTCAGTGTTGATCTGACCCGGATCTTTGGTCTGACGGATGTGACGTTCCACAAAGGTCTCACCATGTCTCACTTCTGTCCTTTATTGTCCTCGCCGTGTTGTCTGTCTCTAGTTCTGTAAATAATAAAGTCTGATCACCACAAACCTTCAGTGACCCGTAAACAGCAGTTACATAATGTTTCTGTTTGCTTCAGCGCGTCTGACGGAGACTGCGTCTAAGGCGGCCCGATTATGCAGGTCAGTTTTATAAAAAGACGATTATACAATGGCAATTATGTAATCAGCGGATCAAACGCAGAACAAAAGATAACGGGACAAAGGGTGAAGCGCGTAGGCAGCGAGGAAGAACTCTGCATGTACAGCTGTGTGTGTTGAGAAGTTCAGTACGGTTCGTCAGATACTTCTCTTCACTTCTTAAACTAGTAATACTCAAAGTTTACTTCTGCTTTATTGACACATGTATAATATATCCCACAATACAGCATGTCAGACTTTGTGAGGGATACAAAGATGAATTCCCTGACTTATTACCACGAGTGTAAAGATGTATAACTAATAATAAAGAAACCTCTAACATCCAGTGCACCTTGTTCTTTCAAACGGCCCCAAAGCCAGCCACCAACATTCAAACAATGTGTGTTGGTTGATGGCGGAGCTTTCACAGATTCTAACAACATTGAAAACAAATTGATTAGAAAGTCATTGAGAAAAGAAAAAGGAAGCAAATTGCTGAAGTTGTATACAAAAGGGAATAATGTGTGTATAAGAAGTTCTCTTCCAGCAGCAGAAGCATTTCAACAACAGAAACCAAGAGAAGAGCAACAGGCACTCGGTACGGCTCCAGGTGTTGGAGGTAAATCTGAATGAAAGCTGAATGAAAGTAGAAGCTCATTTTCTATCAGACTTCTATAGAAGCAGAGGAGTCGCCCCCTGCTGGCTGGTAGAGGAGTCGCCCCCTGCTGGCTGGTAGAGGAGTCACCCCCTGCTGGCTGCTAGAGGAGTCGCCCCCTGCTGGCTGGTAGAGGAGTCGCCCCCTGCTAGCTGCTAGAGGAGTCGCCCCCTGCTGGCTGGTAGAGGAGTCGCCCCCTGCTGGCTGGTAGAGGAGTCGCCCCCTGCTGGCTGCTAGAGGAGTCGCCCCCTGCTGGCTGCTAGAGGAGTCGCCCCCTGCTAGCTGCTAGAGGAGTCGCCCCCTGCTGGCTGGTAGAGGAGTCGCCCCCTGCTGGCTGCTAGAGGAGTCGCCCCCTGCTGGCTGGTAGAGGAGTCGCCCCCTGCTGGCTGCTAGAGGAGTCGCCCCCTGCTAGCTGCTAGAGGAGTCGCCCCCTGCTGGCTGCTAGAGGAGTCGCCCCCTGCTGGCTGGTAGAGGAGTCGCCCCCTGCTGGCCGGTAGAGGAGTCGCCCCCTGCTGGCCGGTAGAGGAGTCGCCCCCTGCTGGCTGCTAGAGGAGTCGCCCCCTGCTGGCTGCTAGAGGAGTCGCCCCCTGCTGGCTGGTAGAGGAGTCGCCCCCTGCTGGCCGGTAGAGGAGTCGCCCCCTGCTGGCTGCTAGAGGAGTCGCCCCCTGCTGACTGCTAGAGGAGTCGCCCCCTGCTGGCCGGTAGAGGAGTCGCCCCCTGCTGGCTGCTAGAGGAGTCGCCCCCTGCTGGCTGCTAGAGGAGTCGCCCCCTGCTGGCTGCTAGAGGAGTCGCCCCCTGCTGGCCGGTAGAGGAGTCGCCCCCTGCTGGCTGCTAGAGGAGTCGCCCCCTGCTGGCTGCTAGACAGGATGCAGGTTTAAGTTCATTTCTCAGAACCGGAGGTTTCCACCTTGTACACACAGATCATAAATGTTCCACTAGTTACCTGGTTAGTTAATTAACTTAAATATCACAATGCAAATGCATAAATAACTTTACACATCAAATAATATAAGTTCCAACAACTAGTTCTCATCATTTCATCACGTACAGACGCCTGGTTGGAGCCATGTTGGAGCGTCATGTTTCACTGTGCATGGAAGTCCAGTACACTTCAGCTCATGGTTAACGTTGTGAATTCAAACTTGGTTAGGTTTAGGCAACAAAACTACTTGTTTAGGTTTAGGAAAAGATCCTTGTTTGAGTTCAAATAAGAAGGTTTGTTACTTAACTTGAGTTATGCATGGAAGTTAAAATAAGTCAACATGTTTGGTTTCACACAGGACATGAACAGCGGCCCATACATCCCCCCCGACCTCCGTCCTAGACTTAGTCGCTCTTTATACAACGTCACATGACTTCCACCTTTACTCACGTCTTAATTCCTCATTAGAGGCAGCCCTGCACGTGCACAATGTACGCTGAAGGGGTACGTGGAGAGTCACAGTTTGACGCGTAGGGCCGCTGACTAAGCTGCCGTTGTTGACGAGTTGGGAGTGAGAACGTGTTGGGTCCATACGATACTCCACACATAATACTATTCTGTCAACGTGTTGCATAACTGTGACCATGTTGTTGGGCAGTTTGATCGAAGACCCTCTGGTCTGGTCTGCAGGGCTCACGGGTCGCATACAGGCGGTTTAATGTTGAAAATCATAATGAAGTCTGTTGAAACGGGCCGCAGGTTCACAGAGATGAACTGAAACGTCATTCCTGTTGAAACATGACGATGTCCCCGACGATGTCCTGACGATGTCCCGACGATGTCCCCGACGATGTCCCCGAGCACAAAGAAAAGGTTTTCCAGTTTGGTGATGAAGAACATGACTGGCGTGCACAGAGCCATCCAGCCCCTTTGGGATGAACTGAAACGCCGACTGTGAGCCAGAAGATTTGATCAACAACATCAGTGTTAATGCTCTAGTGGCTGAATGAGAGAACGTCCCTGTACCTAGGAACGCCTTCTTAAAGCATGGAGGCTGTTACAGCAGCAGACGAAGGCCGCCTTGCTCGGGCGTCTACATACTTTTGTCCGTGTAGTGTCTCAGCGTTGAGGGGAAATTCTCCACTATTGACTTTCCTAAAAGCTCCCAGTATTTTGCTCTCCACTGATGGAGGATTCAGAGTCGACTGCATCGGAATCGTCAATCTGTCCTCCCCCGACGCTCCACCTGACAGTCTCCACCTGCTCGTACTTCCAACACAAGCGTCCTCCTACTTTAACGAGTTTCCACCCGACCGTTTCCTCCCTCCTGGTGTTTGTCGAGAGGTCGAGGGGGTTGCCAACCCAGATGACCGCCGGCGCCCGCCAGAGCAGGTGTTCGGCCATATTGGCGCGGCCGTTAATTACCCACAGTCCCCCGCAACAACACGGGCACCGGGCAGGCACCATATTGCCGCCATATCGTCATGACAACACATCAAGCAGACACGGTGGGGCCAGGAGTGTGGATCGGGCCTGTGGTGGTGAATTTTTATGATGATGATTATGAATAGAGGGGGAAATAATTACAGCGCTGCACTCGCCAAAACCTACTCCATCTGTGTGTGTGTGTGTGTGTGTGTGTCGAGGCGGGGTACCCGGAGCTTTGTGGAGAGCGCCACGCGATTCCATTCCAGATGAAATGGGATAGCAACACAATTATCTCAAGTCCAATTCTTTGAGGCCTATTGTGTCTGTAAACTGAGCCTGAGCGAAGGATTAATGTGTCTGTGGGCTTTAGAGAGGAGGATGGAGGGGTGGAGGGTGGAGGGATGGAGGGATGGAGGGGTGGAGGGAGGGTGGAGGGATGGAGGGATGGAGGGAGGAGGGATGGAGGGGTGGAGGGATGGAGGGAGGGTGGAGGCAGTGGAAAGCTGTTGCTTCATCTCTGGTGAATAGACTCTAAGCTCTAACCATCAGTGAGGTGGAGAGAGAGACGAGAGAGAGGCGAGAGAGGAGAGAGGAGAGAGAGAGACGAGAGAGAGGCGAGAGAGGCGAGAGAGAGAGACGAGGGAGACGAGGGAGACGAGGGAGGAGAGAAATCTCCGATGTGGAGGCAGCTGGAGAGAAAGAGGGACTGGCCTTCACCAACATCACGGAGGAGAAGAAGAAACACAGCTCATTTCTAGCGACGTAATGAATGTAAGGAACATAATGAGTATTAACTACACCGCCCACCCAGAGAGAGGGAGGAGAGGGAGGAGAGGGGAGACAAAGAGAGAGGGAGTCATAGCCATCGCAGCCGTCACCACGGCAACAGATTGGCAAAACGCTGGCCACTTCTCCCGGGATGCTCGGCTCTCCTCATCTGGTACAATTTACCATCCAATGATGAAATGACGAGCAAGAGCCCAAATCTCCAGCTGAGAGAGTTTAGACGACACGTCTGCTGCTGCTGCTAAAGGACCACTGCTAACCATCGCAGTACTACTGCAGTACTACTGCAGTACTACTAGCAGTAGTACTGCTAGTACTGCTGGTAGTACTGCAGTAGCAGGGGTAACTGCTACAGGACGACTGCTAACCATCGCAGTGCTACTGCAGTAGTGCTGGTAGTACTGCAGTAGTGCTGGTAGTACTGCAGTAGTGCTGCAGTAGTGCTGGTAGTACTGCAGTAGTGCTGGTAGTACTGCAGTAGTGCTGGTAGTACTGCAGTAGTGCTGCAGTAGTGCTGGTAGTACTGCAGTAGTGCTGGTAGTACTATAGTAGTGCTGGTAGTACTACAGTAGTACTGGTAGTACTGTAGTACTACAGTAGTACTGGTAGTACTGTAGTAGTGCTGGTAGTACTGCAGTAGTGCTGGTAGTACTGCAGTAGTGCTGGTAGTACTGTAGTAGTGCTGGTAGTACTGTAGTAGTGCTGGTAGTACTGTAGTAGTACTGGTAGTACTGCAGTAGTACTGGTAGTACTGTAGTAGTGCTGGTAGTACTGTAGTAGTGCTGGTAGTACTGCAGTAGTACTGGTAGCACTGCAGTAGTGCTGGTAGTACTGTAGTAGTGCTGGTAGTACTGTAGTAGTACTGGTAGTACTGCAGTAGTACTGGTAGTACTGGTAGTACTGCAGTAGTGCTGGTAGTACTGTAGTAGTGCTGGTAGTACTGTAGTAGTGCTGGTAGTACTGCAGTAGTACTGGTAGTACTGGTAGTACTGCAGTAGTAGGAGTACACACAGTAGTTTAACTACTGTAATCTCATTATGAAACTAAAGACCTGGTTTGTAGAGGAAACAGGAGTAGTAGTAGGAGTAGTATTCGTAGTAGCAGGAGTTGTGTTTGTGTTTTTTGTTGTAGTAACAGTATTTCTAGTAATAGACCTCATAGACACCAGAACTAATATCTGACCTGACAGACACCAGAACTAACATCTGACCTCACAGACACCAGAACTAACATCTGACCTGACAGACACCAGAACTAATATCTGACCTGACAGACACCAGAACTAACATCTGACCTGACAGACACCAGAACTAATATCTGACCTGACAGACACCAGAACTAACATCTGACATGACAGACACCAGAACTAACATCTGACCTGACAGACACCAGAAGTTATGCTGCATCATTTATGGTCATCAACACGTTGAGGTTTATCTGAAGGAAACACTCAAACAGCTGATCATCAGTCCGTCAGGAGGCGACCTGAACGGTTCTGTTTACCTGAAGTCAGACTTAAAACCAGCCTCCACATATAAAGATTGTTCCACAACAGAAGTGCAGGTTCTTCTTAGTATTTGTGAGAGAAAGCCGGCCCTTTGACTCTCCACAAATCAATCCTCCCCCCCACCCCAACACTCCCCCTTTCTGCCAAAAACAAAACCCAGAAGTTTCCAGCTCACTCGTCCATCCGGCGCGATGCGATGCCCTCAGGCTGTTGTAACTCTGCTGGTTTGATGTGTTCTCACTGCACAGCAACAATAACAACCTGCCTGTCTGTCCAATCAAACCCACAATGCACCTGTTGGAAGTCAGACCTCAGCACATTCACTCCGACGAGCCTGGAGGGAGGCGACATTTAGTTCCTCCGGTCGGCTGCTGAAGGACGTTCCCTCCAGGAGAATAAATACATGACATACAACTACAGGATGATCAGAATACTACTCTACTGAGTATCATGTGATGATCAAATGATGATCTACCGGCTCAGAGCGGGGGGGTCAGATACTGACTATAGATCTAATGATCTCTTACTGCAGCAACTGACACCAAACAAACATCTTGATCAACTTCTGAAGAGTTAATATCCATAAAATGTATGGATATTAACTACATCAAGATGAACATTATGAAATGTTGGGTGTCAGTTTTGACCAAAACATATTGTGTTCATTTAGACTTGAGTCTTAATAAATGTGTTTTAATCAATGCAAAAAATGGCTGAATATGAATTATTATCTTTAATGCCCTTTTTCTCAAAAGTAATGTTTCATGACAGTCGAACTTTGAAAGAGCATATCTCATTGAATATTTGTCGTAGAAAGATAATCTTGGTATTGCCATAAAGCTGAGATGTTCCTCTTTACAGTCAGACAGATAACTCAAAATGTGTTTCGGGGTCAATGTGACTCATAATGATGGAGCAGGTCACATATGTCTCACAGGAACGATGGAGATGTTGTCCTACACTCTTCTTCACATCTGGTGAGTTCTCAGCTCCTGCACTGATTGAGATATTTTTCTTTTTAATGCTTTTCAACAAAGGAAAAGGGAAATATTGGAGTCACCCAGTCTTGTTAATTTGATGCTAACGCTAACATGTTAGCTGTTACGGCTAACTCTGTTCCGTGACCAACATATTTAACATTAGCGTGTTTATATCAGCTACGCTACTGTTATCCTTCATCGTATCCCAGCCGCTGGGCGATCTCCACCCAGATATTGTCCTTCCTTTGGTCGTTGAGGTCGAAGCATCTGTTGTACATTACTGGGTGTTGAGATTGTTAATCTGAAGCAATAGCCCGTTTGTTCGAGAGTCCGTTACCCAAAAACCAAAACCCATTGTTCCATTATTATGCAGAATGACTGCCATATTTGTACGACATCAGTTGGGCAGAAATGCGCTGAAATGGAGCACGAGTGTTCCTCAGGGTCCTGCAAGCATTCATAAGAACCCACAAAATCAGATTTTATAAATTTCAGTGGAAATATTATGGATTAAAATCCATGCATGGTGTGAACTAGCTTTTACTCTGAAAGCTCTTTTTTCCATCACATGCATCTTTGGTTTGCAAGAACCGATAGAAGAACTGGGATTTAACTCCCTACCTGGTTCCAGGTGAATACCTCCACTCTCTGTGTGGTAACATGATGTATTCATGTCGTAGAAGACGCTAAGTCAAAGTATTACATTTGTATTTTGACTTTAGAGTCATAATTATGGTAATTATCACAATTTTTGTAATTTTGTGGTATTTTCTCATCAATGTAATGAAGAGACGGAAGAGAACCATAAACTGGTCTGTCCTGATCCACATGTGGTGATCTGGATCCAACCTCAGAGACAGACGGACGTACAGGTAGCTGGCGTCCTGTCTGCTGAGCTGCGGTCGGAGGATGAGCGGCGGTCGGAGGATGAGCGGCGGCGTCCCGCTGTCTTCGAGGAGAGCCGGATCAAAGGCTGCTGTGGGGAGCGAGCTCTTTAAATGACATGGAGAGCAAGGCGGCGTTCACATCACACAATGATCCTCTGCCAAATAAACCCTGATGTGAGAATCAATGAAGACGTGACGTCTCATTCATCCTTTTACAGTGGCGACGCTTTGCCAGGACGCTCCACGGACGCACCACGAGCTTCAAAGATACATCATGTCCAGGGCCATCTCTCAACCTGCAGACTCTGCTGAAGTGTTTGACATATATATATGACATTTATATACATATAAACTGGAAAAACAAAGTTCGGAAACTTGTGTTTTTTGTGGATTATTTCTCTGTTGTTACAATGCTAATGTTTCTTTACCTTCACAACGATGTCCAACTTGTAAGGATCATGCATTTGTGGGATGAGCAGCACAGCTGATTATGTGGGTAGCGCCCCAAGAAAAATTTGCCAAAATGCTCTAAACAGTGTATTCTCATAAGGCTACCAGGAAGCCTGCAATGACTGCCCTTCACCGTCAGGCCCGTTGGCGCTGGTGTCTCCAACACAGACAATGGAACCTGAACATGTGGGGGAATGTCATGTTCAGTGATGAGTCCAGGTTCTGTCTGCCAAAGTTGGATGGCAGGTCAAAGTATGGAGACGACGTGGAGAACGCTATGCTGATTGTTGAACCGATGGAGTAACAGCTTTTGGTGGGGGCAGTGTCATGGTGTGGGGGGGGGGGCATCTCCCTCACTGGCAAAACAAGGCTTGTCATCATTGAAGGCCATCTCAATGCAGGGAGATATCAGGATGAGATTCTGCAGCCAGTGGCGATCCCATATCTCCACAATCTGGCACCTAACTTCATCCTCCAAGAAACAACGCCCCCCCCCCCACAGAGCCAGGGTTATCACAGACTACCTCCACAATGTGGGAGGAGAGAGAATGGAACGGCCTGCCAAGAGTCCACACCTCAACACAATTCAACATGTGGGATCAGCTTGGGCGTGCTGTACGTGTTAGAGTGACCAACACAACCACGCTGGCTGACCTGCAACCAATCCTGGTTGAGGAATGGAACGCCATCCCACAGCAACGTGTGACCAGGTTGGTGACCAGCATGAGGAGGAGGTGCCAGGCTGTTGTGGCTGCGTATGGATCTTCCACCGCTACTGAGGCTCCTGACGGTGGATTCAATCAATCAATATATCTTGTTTGTTCCTTGTTACTGATAGAGAGTTCAATCATCCACCAAACAACTCACAACAAGAGTCAACACCAACAGGAGAATACACTGTTTACCATTGACGGAGCATTTTGGCAAATTTTTCTTGGCCGCTACCCACATAATCAGCTGTGCTGCTCATGCCACAAATGCATGATCCTTACAAGTGTGACATCATTATGAAGGTCAATAAACAGGCTTTCTAACGATGTAAAATACAATGACCATTAGCATTGATACAACAGAGAAATAATCCACCAAACACAAGTTTCCAAACTTTGTTTTTCCAGTTTATATATATGTATATATATATATATACATATATATATAGCTCCTCGTAGAACATTCAGGTGTTCACTCCAGAAGAAACGGAGTGCATCTTCAGAACCAGAAGGGAAGTTTCACACCGTCACATCTGAAAATGAATCCGCAGCTCTTCTTGCTGCTCTCTGGGTGTGTTCTGATGCATCAACAGTCCTTCATTCCCAACGCAATTTAATGATTTCTGCATAAAACTCCGGAGGCTCCGTGAGAGGAGGCCCGTGAGAGGAGGCTCCGTGAGAGGAGGCTCCGTGAGAGGAGGCTCGTGAGAGGAGGCTCCGTGAGAGGAGGCTCATGAGAGGAGGCTCAGTGAGAGGAGGCTCGTGAGAGGAGGTTCCAGTGAGAGGAGGCTCAGTGAGAGGAGGTTCCAGTGAGAGGAGGCTCGTGAGAGGAGGTTCCAGTGAGAGGAGGCTCCGTGAGAGGAGGCTCCAGTGAGAGGAGGCTCGTGAGAGGAGGTTCCAGTGAGAGGAGGCTCCGTGAGAGGAGGCTCGTGAGAGGAGGCTCAGTGAGAGGAGGCTCAGTGAGAGGAGACTCGTGAGAGGAGGTTCCAGTGAGAGGAGGCTCAGTGAGAGGAGGTTCCAGTGAGAGGAGGCTCGTGAGAGGAGGTTCCAGTGAGAGGAGGCTCGTGAGAGGAGGTTCCAGTGAGAGGAGGCTCCGTGAGAGGAGGCTCCAGTGAGAGGAGGCTCGTGAGAGGAGGTTCCAGTGAGAGGAGGCTCAGTGAGAGGAGGCTCCAGTGAGAGGAGGCTCGTGAGAGGAGGTTCCAGTGAGAGGAGGCTCCAGTGAGAGGAGGCTCGTGAGAGGAGGTTCCAGTGAGAGGAGGCTCCGTGAGAGGAGGCTCAGTGAGAGGAGGCTCCAGTGAGAGGAGGCTCGTGAGAGGAGGTTCCAGTGAGAGGAGGCTCCAGTGAGAGGAGGCTCGTGAGAGGAGGTTCCAGTGAGAGGAGGCTCCGTGAGAGGAGGCTCCAGTGAGAGGAGGCTCGTGAGAGGAGGTTCCAGTGAGAGGAGGCTCCGTGAGAGGAGGCTCGTGAGAGGAGGCTCAGTGAGAGGAGGCTCAGTGAGAGGAGGCTCGTGAGAGGAGGCTCCGTGAGAGGAGGCTCCAGTGAGAGGAGGCTCGTGAGAGGAGGTTCCAGTGAGAGGAGGCTCCGTGAGAGGAGGCTCGTGAGAGGAGGCTCAGTGAGAGGAGGCTCAGTGAGAGGAGGCTCAGTGAGAGGAGGCTCCGTGAGAGGAGGCTCGTGAGAGGAGGCTCAGTGAGAGGAGGCTCTGTGAGAGGAGGTTCCAGTGAGAGGAGGCTCGTGAGAGGAGGTTCCAGTGAGAGGAGGTTCCAGTGAGAGGAGGCTCGTGAGAGGAGGTTCCAGTGAGAGGAGGTTCCAGTGAGAGGAGGCCCGTGAGAGGAGGCTCGTGAGAGGAAGCTCCAGTGAGAGGAGGCTCGTGAGAGGAGGTTCCAGTGAGAGGAGGCTCCATGAGAGCAGGTCCGTGAGAGGAGGCTCGTGAGAGGAGGTTCCAGTGAGAGGAGGCTCCATGAGAGCAGGTCCGTGAGAGGAGGCTCGTGAGAGGAGGCTCCAGTGAAGGATGAAAAGTACGCCGGTGTTTGGGAGAGAGTGACTAACGACGGCGAGGTTGTCACACTTTGTTGAGTCTCTTTCAGCGGCGGGCGCGGAGCCGTTCAGGGTTCTTTGAATATAGAATATATCGGTGGAGGGTCCTTGTGCTGTGTTTGGCATGCTTTTGAAACTCTGTTATCAATAGACCATATCTGAGACCATATCTGAGAAAATGCTTGAGTGCTGTTTCATCCCGTATGGATATGGATGGTCTTTAAAGAATCAATGCCACATCAGCACTCTGCATTGTAAACGCTTCCTTTCACACAACTCATCAGTGAAGTTGGAGCAGCAGACGCTGAATAGGAGAGAAAATCAACAGTTTGTCACTTCACTAAACTCTGAAATGAATGCGTGAGTGACGGCTCCGGTGTACAACACAACTACTGAGAGTCTTTAAACAAACTGGATTTATTCTTTTAAATGAAGTGAGCAGAAAAATGCTGTTTTGTTTATTTATCGTTTTCATTCTGAGCGTATTTAACTGAAATCAGTTAATCAGTTAATAAGCAGATCACTGCACTCAAATCAAGTAAACTACGTTTGATTATGGAAGATTCTTTGAGTTTTAAAGTTCAGTCTTGACCTTGATAAAAAGTCTTGAATCAAGGTCCACTTACTGACTTTATTATGGAGCTTCCGACGGCATGTCATGGTCTTCCTCGGCAGCTAGAGTTTGCTGAAGTTTCATATTTTCAAATCATCGGCCCGAAGACGTAACCGGACCGTATCTAGCTCTCCGTGTTGAGGAAGACTGTGAGGTGTGGCTGAAAGCCCTGGACAAAGCTAGAAAGAAGACCTTGAGTGTGTTGGGTGAGAATATTTAAGAAAGCGGTGAAGAAGATGATTTTTACTGCAAGATGTTTTAAAATGATGATTTTTCTTTCACATCATAACTGAAGTTTGAAACAGAACTGTGGATGAGTCATTACATGTTCTTTATTTTGATTTGATGTTTCTTTATTTTTGTGTCATGCACACAGAGTACCCGACCCTCCTGGGTTCACAAGAGAGTTCCCGACCCTCCTGGGTTCACAAGAGAGTTCCCGACCCTCCCGGGTTCACAAGAGAGTTCCCGATCCTCCCGGGTTCACAAGAGAGTTCCCGATCCTCCCGGGATCACAAGACACCAACAAAACAGCTGTAGGTCATTTAACTCACTGATTTCACCGTTCGGTCTGAAACTAAATACTCTGCCTTCTCTCTCAAGCTCTGTGAAATCAAACCTTGTTCTAGAAACAGAAACAGCTTCTCTCCCTGAAGCACAACTCAAGTTCCCCATCGTCAAAAGAAATCAACATAACGGAGGTCATTTTAGTCAAAAGTTCAACTCTTATGTCCTCGGAGACAAAACAGTCTGCTCGGTGCATTCCTGCCACTCCTCATCACCTGATCCCCACGCTCACCTGCACACCTGCTCCTCATCACCTGATCCCCCCTCTCACCTGCACACCTGCTCCTCATCACCTGATCCCCACGCTCACCTGCACACCTGCTCCTCATCACCTGATCCCCCCTCTCACCTGCACACCTGCTCCTCATCCCTCGTTAGTCCCTCACTATATACTCCTCCCTCTCTCACACTCACAGACAGACAGACAGACAGACAGACAGACGGACGGACGCACGCTCTGTTGCGCCACCATCTCTCTGCCTCTCCAGTCTCTCTCTCCAGTCTCTCTCTACATGTTTCTCTCTTCATGTTTCTCTGGCCGCCCAGCTGCTCATCTTTTGAATCTGTTCACTCCGCCTGTTGCTTTCAACCTTGCACCAAGTGCATTTGTACTTTCTGTTCCAGAGTTTTGCTTTTGAGTCCAAACCTCTGTTACCAGAGCCACAGATGTCTCCCTCCCACTTTATTCACATTTATTCTAAAAACTTAATTAAAAGTTAGCCACACAGAGAAGCTGCTGCTTCAGAATGAAAAGTAAGAAGAAGAACAGGCTTCAGCTGAAACGTTATTATACCACCATGAAGACTATCCTGGGTCCTTGCAGGTATTTATTCAGGTATTTACTCAGGTATTTACTCAGGTATTTATTCAAGTATTTATTCAGGTAAAACAGACGTTATCTGGGCGAGAATTCAGTCTCAGCTCTAAATATCCAACCCTCAGTGTACACCGATCCGTTTTAAGGCACTAAGTGCTGAACCTTAAATCTTTATTGCAAACAAGCTGCAGATGCAGAACCTCCCCGGAGACTCAGCTTGTTAAAACCACATTTAAACAGTTTGTTTCATTTACTGACCGCTCCGCTAGCATTTTTAATTTATTATTGGGTGTTACCTGATGCACATACAGGCTTCTCATCATGTCCTCCTAATCTGTATGAATGCCGTTCAGCTCCACGGCTTCACTTTTAATTGCCGCTCTGCTCTCCGGCTGCAGATGAAGTGAAGAGCAGCGGGCTGAATGTTTGTTTACATCGTTATGAAAAAGATAAAACCAGATAAAACCAGATAAACAGAAGAGAGGCCAAAGATCAGTCACATCACTCCACTTTCAAAACATCTCATCTTCAACTCCTGTGCATGCGACTCAAATCCTGAGCTCCGAAAAAACATACAGAATGCTCCTGAAAACGGAGAGACACAAACACACAAACACACAAACACACAAACAAATAAACACACAAGCAAATAAACACACAAACACACAAACAAATAAACACACAAACACATAAACACATAAACACACAACCACACAAACACACAAACAAATAAACACACAAACAAATAAACACACAAACACACAAACAAATAAACACACAAACACACAAACAAATAAACAAATAAACACACAAACAAATAAATACATAAACAAATAAATAAATAAATAAGGCTCCATTTTCACATCAAATACTGAATCAGAGATCCAAAGAAATAGGAGAGCGTGTGAAGGGATGGTTTCTCGTGAAAGATCTACAACTTCTCAACAGAAGTTCTATAAGTTCTGGGCTGTATTTCCCCGGTTCAGCTGTAGCCAGCGGATATCCGGGCCGAGACTTCCCGCTCGTTGTTTACAGTCCGATTAGCAACGAGACGACGTGTACGACCGGATCACTTCACAGTTTACCAACTCATTTACACCAATAAAAAGCTGAATCATCATCAGGCCGTAGCCGCTGGCTTCCCAGACTGGAGCTAGTGCTATTGCGCTCAGAGTTGGTGCTGCGCTCAGAGTTGGTGCTGCGCTCGGAGATAGTGCTACGCTCAGAGTTGGTACTACTGCGTTCAGAGTTGGTGTTGCGTTCAGAGTTGGTGCTACTGCGTTCAGAGTTGGTGCTACGCTCAGAGTTTGTGCTACGCTCGGAGCCGGTGCTGCGCTCAGAGTTGGTGCTACGCTCGGAGATAGTGCTACGCTCGGAGTTGGTGCTACGCTCAGAGTTGGTGCTACTGCGTTTAGAGTTGGTGCTGCGTTCAGAGTTGGTGCTACTGCGTTCAGAGTTGGTGCTGCGCTCGGAGTTGGTGCTGCGCTCGGAGTTGGTGCTGCGCTCAGAGTTGGTGCTACGCTCGGAGATAGTGCTACGCTCGGAGTTGGTGCTACGCTTGGAGATAGTGCTACGCTCGGAGATGGTGCTACGCTCGGAGCTGGTGCTGCGCTCAGAGTTGGTGCTGCGCTCGGAGTTGGTGCTATGCTCGGAGATAGTGCTACGCTCGGAGCTGGTGCTACGCTCGGAGTTGGCGCTACACTCGGAGCTAGTCACGTAGAATAAAGAGAGAGAGACTGCTGATGGAGGGAAGGACGGAGGGAGGTGGAAGGGTCCAACAAACACTTTTGTTAGATGTCATTTGTGACGTGTTTTCTGTACTTATGTGACGTTGTTCACGTACGTATTTACTTACTTTATGTATTTATTTATTTTAAGCCCAACCATGATGTTTTTCCTAAACCTAACTCAGTGGCTTTGTTACCTGAACATAATCACAACCATTTCACGGCACAACAACGTGGCGCTACATGACACACAAAAAGATTAAACTGCGTTATCATGACACGCTGAAATGCCGGGCTGGATCGAGTTGGGTTAACGTTTAGGAAAGATCCTGGTTGAGGTTACAATAAGTAGGTTTGTTATGTAACTTAGGTTACATATATAAGTTAAGAACATAACTTACGTCACGTACGTACGTAAAGTACATTAGGTAAGTTATCTTACGTCAACATTGACTTTTGGTTTCACACATGTCACGAACAGCAAAGTCCTGTACTTGTTGGACCCATCCATCCGTCCACCCCGACCTCCTCCCTACATGGACTTGACTTAATCCCTCCTTTGCTCCCGTCAGAGTCACTACGGCCACCGGAGGTCACCGCCTACAGTACACGTCAACACGGGTCATAATGGGCCGATGGTATAGACGACCGATACGGACGTTATTAGAGGGAGGACAGACTGAATATTAGATGACGAGGTGGATAAAATAAGAGACATCGGAGTGTGTTACTTTCAGTACTGAGCAGATTAAATAGGAGTTGTAGAGTTAACAAACACAGGACTCTCCTGGATAGCGTGCTTTATGGGACCAGAACGATGTTTAACGATGCTGAGATGAATATGCTTCATTTAAATAACAATCAAAGTTGATCTTCCTTGAATTTTTCCTCTGAATCCTCTGAAGATGAGACTTCATATGTTTAGACGAGTCGGTGTGTAGGCAGAGTAATAGACGGAAAGGACCTGAATCTTCGTCCCATTTCCTCTCGAGGGGATTCAACGACCCTTTGAAGACATTTAGGAGAACATGAATCCAATAAGTCTTTAATTAGTGAGGTTAATGAGAAAAAGAATCAATCAAGTGGGAGTCCGGCAGCTGTTTAGTGAAACGACGAGAGGATGTGAAGATACCAGGTTCAATAATAAAACACCACTCCTTTATATGCCAAAGTGCTTCAAGTGAAGGAATGTCTCAGAAAACAGAGAAGAGACTTAAAACTTGAGGGAAAATAGCAAAAGAAGAATAAACTTTTGTCTTTGTGCTTTCGTGACATCTTCTTTAAACGGATAAATTCAGGATGCTGCTGTTTCTGTTTTCAACAAAGCGGTTTGAGACCATTTTATCTCTTCACACACAGTTGTGTTTCCTCCACTGCAACTTTTCAAGCGTGAGCCTCGACAAAGGACGGCCGCTTTTAAATGCAAGGAGAGAAAAAAAGGAGGGAAAAATAGCAGCATGGTGATGAGCGATAGAGCAGCTAATTGTGTCCTGGGAGATAAAGACGCCGGCAAAAGAGAGAAGTAGAAACTCCCTCTTGGTTATCAGCTCTCTTCTGAGACGGCGGCTGGCTTGGAGTTTCTTCTCTAAAAAAAAAACTTGTTAAAAGGAAATAAAAAAGGTGTGAGGAGGCACAAAGGACGCTTATCCACCTTCCATGGAGCCGACAAAAGGAAAAAATCTCAGCTCCGGCTAATTACAACCGAGGTGATGAAAGAGACGGAGGGAGACAGAAAAGAAAGAAAATCCCTCCTTTTCCTCACCTGGGAGAAGGTGGAGAGGTCAACAGTCTCCCCCCTGAAATTCAATCCTGAGGGGGGAGACGGGGGAGACGGGGGAGGGTGATGTGATGGACGTGGAGGTGATTAGTGGACGCTCGTCTTCATCGTCTTCGTCGTCACAGAATGAAACATTAAAAGTGTCTCCCTCTCAAATGAAAGCAAAGTGCCCTC
Source organism: Sebastes umbrosus (assembly GCF_015220745.1). Lineage (NCBI taxonomy): Eukaryota > Metazoa > Chordata > Actinopteri > Perciformes > Sebastidae > Sebastes > Sebastes umbrosus. The sequence goes on along the minus strand of NC_051277.1, from coordinate 210,779 downwards.
AGAGCTTTTCTGTCTCGCTCTTTCTCTCAGAAGAATCCCATTCGCTCGTTGAAGCCGCTCCGCAACCATTTAACCTTGAGAGGGTTTCTTTGACTTTGAGATGTTTGAGACAAATAAAGGCTGGAAGCCGAAGGGGGCGGGGGGGGGGGGAGCAGATCCAAGCAGGTTTTCCTCTCTGCGTCGAGACGGCTGGGATCGGTTCCAACGATCTGATGTCTTTATGTCTTTATGTCTTTATGTCTTTATGTCTTGGCATGATGCTGAGTTTTGTGATTAATAATAAAATAATTTATGTGTGTGTTCCTTCAGCCTTTTATGTTCACTTCCTGACAAAATCACCCAAATCACAATTCACATTGACGTCACCTTGACGTCACCTTGACGTCACCTTGGGCTCTGGGAAAATGCTCTTTTCTCCAAAAATATAAATCATATTAATATGTGTATTCTCACCAACAGTTGTGTGTTGGAGCCCCAAAGAATCCTCAATACAAGCAGTGAAACAAGTGAGGCTGATGAGATATATATATAGATATATAGATATATATACATGTGTATATATATCTATATATATACATGTATATAATTCATGTTGTGTGTTTGCATGTTGGTATTCAGGTGCTGATGTTCAGACAAACTAAATGTGAATGTGCTCATAGTAACATTGATCCACAGTACTATTAAAGTCAGAAACCTCCCGGTACCATGAGGCCTGCGTCAGCCTGATGGCTCGACCCGTTCTCACTCCGAACCCATCACATACCCACCTTCGGTCCGTGCCGCTCGGCGTCTGATACCGATGCATGGAGGCTCCTTTTAGCGTCCGTAGGAGACACACCGGGCTTTCAACTAACTCCCATGTAAACCCATTCACATCATTATTAGATGCAGAGCAACTGACGTAGTATAATGAGCGACAAAGTCCACATAGGTTTGGTGGGAGGCGAGGTAGATGTGTCCTCCGACCGCGGCCAACACGGTTTAACAGACGGGCTTCACTAGATACAACCAAGAGGTTTTGGTGCTTCACTGGAGTTTGTGTTGGAGTCTGAGTCTGAACAGCGGAGACACACGAGAGACCATGAGACACCGACCAGCAATGATTTATACCTGAACAAGTTACTAACAGAACCTTTAATGGATTAGTTGTTTGAACTTTAATGGATTAGTTGTTTGGTCTATAAAGAGTCAGAATGGTGAAACATGTTTAATAGTGTTTCCCAAGATGACGTCCTCAAACATCTGGATTAGTCCACAACTCAAAGATATTCAGTTTACTGTCACAGAGGAGGGAAGAAACCAGAACATATTCATATTTAAGAAGCTGCAATCACAGAATTTACACTTTTTTCTCCTAAAAAATGACTCAAAGCGCTTCAAGCTTCCAGGGGTTCCAGGTGTTCCAGGTGTTCCAGGGGTTCCAGGGGTTCCAGGTGTTCCAGGTGTTCCAGGGGTTCCAGGTGTTTACAGGTGTTCCAGGTGCGTTAAGAGACGCTCTTCTGCATATCTCGGTTGTAACGATGGTTATTGGAGTTACTGTTCTACTTTCTATCAGCTCCAGTCTGGCCAGTCTCCTCTGACATCAATAAGGTGTTTTCACCCAGAGAACTGCTGCGCTCTGGATATTTTCTCTTTTTCTCTGTAAATCCTAGAGATGGTTGTTAAAATCACAGCAGATCAGCAGTTTCTGAAATACTCGAACCAACAACCATTAAATGCCCTTTCCTCCCCACTGTGCTGCTGTTTGACCTGCAGCAGATCGTCTTGTCTAATGTCTAGATGCATTGAGTGTATATAAATATATACATATACAGTATATATATGGTGGGCGGTGGGCGGAGACAGCGGCGGCTGTCACACTGTGCTGCTGTTTGAACTGCAGCAGGTCGTCTTGTCTAATGTCTAGATGGATTGAGTGTATATAATATATAAAACAAGCCTCTCTCTACCTCTCGCTGGCGGTGGGCGGTGGGCGGTGGGCGGAGACAGCAGCGGCGGCGGCGGTGGTGAGTGGGAACAGGGAGAGAGCCGTCGGGGTCAGGGTTCAGCCGGTTAGTTGGAGGAGAGGCCCTCCACGCTGTGAGCTGTTATGACTAAGAGACCGCCATGAGGGGGAATTTGGGGAGCCGACAACACTAGAAAGACTCTTGGCCCTCGCCGGCGCTCCTCTTCAGCTGCTAGACAAACATACGCTCTGTGTGACTGTAAATAAACAGCAACCTTCAGCCTCTCCACGCTCCACTTCTTCTCTTTTCAAGAGTCGGCGCCCAATGTCAGCGCTCACCGCCAAATTATCTGTGAATACGGTGACTTTGTCAGAGTCACCGCCTGCGTTTCTCCTCACACAGAGATCAGGGGTCTTTCAAACTAGCTGTTAGCCCGATGTCAGCGGATCCTCTCTTTACTGAGCAGCAGCAGCTCGGCTCTGTTTACCTCCAGCTCCTCTCCGTCGGTGCAGGCGGAGCTTTGACTCTCAGGTGGATCAAACATCACACAACAAATCAACTCAATGTGCGTCTCTTATAGTTCTATTGATTCTTCATTTGACTGGCTCTGCCCGGCTGATATTTTATATATTATTAAATCAGAGATTTAAAGAGCTTGTTGCTTTCTCCTTTTAGAACTCTGCTCTTACTTGTGGCGGTGCGGTGACCATTCCTCTCTGTTATATTACCAATTCATTCCTATCTGTTATATTACCAATTCATTCCTATCTGTTATATTACCAATTCATTATTTACTGAGGTAATAAATCAAGTGAGAAGTAGGCTCATTTTCTCAGAGACTTCTATAGAACCAGACTTCTATAGAACCAGACTTCTATAGGACCAGACTTCTATAGAACCAGACTTCTATAGGACCAGACTTCTATACAACCAGACTTCTATACAACCAGACTTCTATAGAACCAGACTTCTATAGAACCAGACTTCTATAGGACCAGACTTCTATACAAACAGACTTCTATAGGACCAGACTTCTATACAACCAGACTTCTATACAACCAGACTTCTATAGGACCAGACTTCTATAGAACCAGACTTCTATAGGACCAGACTTCTATAGAACCAGACTTCTATAGGACCAGACTTCTATAGGACCAGACTTCTATAGAACCAGACTTCTATAGGACCAGACTTCTATACAACCAGACTTCTATAGAACCAGACTTCTATAGAACCAGACTTCTATAGGACCAGACTTCTATACAAACAGACTTCTATAGGACCAGACTTCTATAGGACCAGACTTCTATAGAACCAGACTTCTATACAACCAGACTTCTATAGGACCAGACTTCTATAGGACCAGACTTCAATAGAACCAGACTTCTATAGAACCAGACTTCTATAGAACCAGACTTCTATAGGACCAGACTTCTATAGAACCAGACTTCTATAGGACCAGACTTCTATACAACCAGACTTCTATACAACCAGACTTCTATAGAACCAGACTTCTATAGAACCAGACTTCTATAGGACCAGACTTCTATACAAACAGACTTCTATAGGACCAGACTTCTATACAACCAGACTTCTATACAACCAGACTTCTATAGGACCAGACTTCTATAGAACCAGACTTCTATAGGACCAGACTTCTATAGAACCAGACTTCTATAGGACCAGACTTCTATAGGACCAGACTTCTATAGAACCAGACTTCTATAGGACCAGACTTCTATACAACCAGACTTCTATAGAACCAGACTTCTATAGAACCAGACTTCTATAGGACCAGACTTCTATACAAACAGACTTCTATAGGACCAGACTTCTATAGGACCAGACTTCTATAGAACCAGACTTCTATACAACCAGACTTCTATAGGACCAGACTTCTATAGAACCAGACTTCTATAGAACCAGACTTCAATAGGACCAGACTTCTATAGAACCAGACTTCTATAGGACCAGACTTCTATACAACCAGACTTCTATACAACCAGACTTCTATAGGACCAGACTTCTATAGGACCAGACTTCTATAGGACCAGACTTCTATAGAACCAGACTTCTATACAACCAGACTTCTATAGGACCAGACTTCTATAGGACCAGACTTCAATAGAACCAGACTTCTATAGAACCAGACTTCTATAGGACCAGACTTCTATAGGACCAGACTTCTGTAGAACCAGGCTTCTATAGAACCAGACTTCTATAGGACCAGACTTCTATAGGACCAGACTTCTATAGAACCAGACTTCTATAGGACCAGACTTCTATAGAACCAGACTTCAATACAACCAGACTTCTATAGAACCAGACTTCTATAGAACCAGACTTCTATAGAACCAGACTTCTATAGGACCAGACTTCTATACGACCAGACTTCTATAGGACCAGACTTCTATAGGACCAGGCTTCTATACAACCAGACTTCTATAGAACCAGACTTCTATAGGACCAGACTTCTATACAACCAGCCTTCTATAGAACCAGACTTCTATAGAACCAGACTTCTATAGAACCAGACTTCTATAGGACCAGACTTCTATACAACCAGACTTCTATAGGACCAGACTTCTATAGGACCAGACTTCTATAGAACCAGACTTCTATACAACCAGACTTCTATAGAACCAGACTTCTATAGGACCAGACTTCTATACAACCAGACTTCTATAGAACCAGACTTCTATACAACCAGACTTCTATACAACCAGACTTCTATAGAACCAGACTTCTATAGGACCAGACTTCTATACAACCAGACTTCTATAGGACCAGACTTCTATAGGACCAGACTTCTATAGGACCAGACTTCTATACAACCAGACTTCTATACAACCAGACTTCTATACAACCAGACTTCTATAGAACCAGACTTCTATAGAACCAGACTTCTATAGGACCAGACTTCTATACAACCAGACTTCTATAGAACCAGACTTCTATAGAACCAGACTTCTATAGGACCAGACTTCTATACAACCAGACTTCTATACAACCAGACTTCTATACAACCAGACGTCTATAGAACCAGACTTCTATAGAACCGGAGGAGTCGCCCCCTGCTGGCTGGCAGACAGGATGATTCAGCATCGGCTTCACTTCTCAGCCCTCGGCGGTTGCTGATGATGGAAACTGGTTGTTCGTTACCTGGATGTCTGAAAACTATGACTTACTTTCCCACGTAAGCAGTATTCTCCTCCGAGCTGTAATCAGCTCCTCAGACAGAAGAGGCAAAGTTCAGGTTTGGATCAAAAGAAGAAGAAGTGCTACAACACAGGTCTGCTTGATGAAATCCTCTGCATCAGTGAATGAATGAGAATCTTTAATGGATCTCAATGAAACCCTCCGAGCTTCTGAAGAAACTGTCTGTCTTTGCTGCAAAGAAAAATAATTCCACTTTTAAATGTTTCATGTTTTTAATACTGTGACTCTCAATTCTGTCAATTTCATCCACATTCAAACTTTAAACCACCTTCACTCCTCTGAGACATCAAGTTCATTTCACTCCCAGGACGTCGGTCAGTAGCCCTCGGCGTCTTGATACGACACACGAGGAACCCTTTAGTGTCTGAATGAGACACACCAGGCTGTCAACTAACTCCAATGTAAACCATCCTCATCATTACTAGACGCTCAGAGCTGCTGACGGAGGAGGAGTGAGGAGATTCACTCAGGGGACCAGCGTTCGTGTCTCGTGGGAAACCAAAAGTTGAGTTCTTCTTACTGACGATGTTACGTCGCCTGACGTTACGTCGCCTGACGTTACGTTACAAGTGTTCTTATTTTAAGCCACGTCCTGATGTTGTTACTAACTCTAACCAGTTTTGTTACCTAAACCTAACCGCCGCTGTTTCACAGCGTTAACCACACTCCAACCTTCTGCGTCAAAATGCCGACAGCAACATGTGATGAGTAGGGATGAGATCACTAGTCTGTAACAGCTAGCAGAGCTTTAAAGGAGAAACAGAGCTGCTAAATAAAGAATAAGCAGACTAAGAGTCTACCTAGTCTAGCCATGCTGCGAACAACATGCTGCTGTTTAGCAGGTATCATATTTAGCATATTAGCATACCAACATGTAATGAGCAGGATGTGGAATGTCCTTCATGTCGCAGGTATTTGGTCCTAAACCAGCGTCTATCTGGATGTGATGATGGAGCTGTGTGAAAGGTCAAGGCAACACTGTTTTTACATCCTCTGGTTGTTGTCCAGACATTTAAGTGAAAACCAAAAATGTCAACGTGCTGCTGGCTCTAGAAGTCAGAAGATCACTGAAGTTATTAGAACACATGGTGTGGAAAATATCATCCACTGAAATCTGTCCAACAGTTAACGAGATGATGGAGTCTGAACCGACCGACAACATTTCATCCCTCGATGCTGCTGCCGTGACGAGACATTCCTTCTATTCTCTGAGTGAGAGTCACATCTCCTGCCAACTGCCAACCGACAACCAACAACCAACAACCAACAACCAACAACCAACGTGAGTCAAACAATCAAACAATGCTATATAATGCACCATGCTCCATGCTCCTCACCAACACACACAGGCTGTTTCTGCTCTCTGTTCTGTGTGAAAGGATCCGCTGCAGGTGATGTCACATGACTCTGCAACATCCAACACTCCCAATTACTGACACACACACACACACACACACACACACGCACACACAACCACACACGCACACACACACACCCACACACACACACACACACACACACACACACACACGCACACACAACCGCCCACACACACACACACACACACACACACACAACCACACACACACACACACACACACACACACACACACACACACACACACCTATTGAAGTTTCATTTTGTCAAGTTCATTGATGTGCCAGATGAAGTGCGATGTCCACCGAGAGTTAAATCCTGGGACGGCCAATCAGCACATCAGCTCCCTAATTTAATTAATAACTCCTCCGTTTAATTAGCAGGCGCCGGGCCGGGAGGAAGAACAGCTGCAGTCACCTGAGCTTCACAACGCCTTCACAATCCCCGAGAAGATGAAAACGACAAGACGAGTCTCTGGGGGGACGGATGTGTTCAGAGAGCTGTGAGTGTGAGTGTGTTTGTGTGTGTTTGTGCGTGCGTGCGCGCGTGTGTGTGTGTGTGCGTGCGTGCACGTGCACGTGCACGTGTGTGTTCACAGGGTGTAGAGGTGCTGATCAACTGTAAATCCTCGGGGTGGGACGTGTGTTTTCTAGCAGCGTGAGAGCCGACGGTGTTATCTGCCGGCCCCGAGGATGTTCTCCGGTGGAAAACAAAGATGGCGTTGGGTTTATCGTTGGGATTCCATTGACGAGTCGTGGAGCGGCGGCGGCGGCGGTTGAAAAGTGGTTGAGTTGGCCCTCTCACATCCAGAGGCCATAATGTCATCAGGGTGTGGAGATAAAAACGTCAGTCTCTACAGCTGGAGCCCCGGTCAACATCTGGAACATCTGGAACGTTTGCAGATGTTCATAATCCAAACTCCCTTCAAGTTTCTAACAGTTTTAACCTCATCCGCACCCAAAGACAGAAGACTGAAACCAAAGCACTCTGCTGCAAAGACGGTAGCATTCATCCTCTGGTTCTCATAGTGAGGATCCAAAATCCCTTTCAGCTCTTATTAGTTTGTTTGTTTGGATTATTATAATTACAGCATCAAGTCAACGAGCAGAAACGATGATTGAACTGGAAGTGATCAGATTTCAAACCTCTGGAGAATCAAAGCTTCACGTTGCACATCTCACAATCTGAGGGTTACATATTTAAAAGGTTCATCCTCTGGGGAGCATGAACATCCTCAGTAAAGGTCATATTAGATCACCCAGTATCCTGGACATTTAAATATAATGACGGCATCAGACAGAAAGTCAGGAGGTCATAAAAAGATCATCCTCTGGGTACTATGAATACGGCTCAGAAACATGATAATAGAATCTAATGGAGTGAGTCTGAGCCGGCACGGCCCGGCACGGCCCGGCACGGCCCGGCACGGCCCGGCACGGCCGCGTCATCAGCTCCCATATTTACCAGGACTTAAGGAAGCAGCAGATAGAAACCGAGATAGTCTTGTTGAAAGCACTGAGCTTCCAGCGAGCCTTTGGACCGCTGTGATAAAACCCCGGTGATGGCGGGAGGCTTCCTGCTGAACAAACAGATAAATCACAGCGAGCCGGAGACGGTGAAGTGCCCGCCGCTCGCCTCCTCCGTCAAGTTGCTTGATGTCGCCTGAAGTGTAAAACAGACCCCAGTGACTCGCTGTTATGGAGATGGCAATGAAACCGGCGATGGCTCTCCTGACAAGCTCCTGCTCTAAAAGAAATCTTCTGTAGCTCTCTGCACCCAGTCTCCCCCCGTCTCCCCCCGTCTCCTCCCCGTCTCCCCCCGTCTCCCCCCCCGTCTCCCCCCGTATCCCCCCCGTCTCCCCCCCGTCTCCCCCCGTCTCCCCCCGTATCCCCCCCGTCTCCCCCCGTCTCCCCCCGTCTCCTCCCCGTCTCCCCCCGTCTCCCCCCCGTCTCCCCCCGTCTCCCCCCCGTCTCCCCCCGTCTCCCCCCGTCTCCTCCCCGTCTCCCCCCGTATCCCCCCCCATCTCCCCCCATCTCCCCCCGTCTCCCCCCCGTCTCCCCCCGTCTCCTCCCCGTCTCCCCCCGTCTCCCCCCGTATCCCCCCCGTCTCCCCCCGTCTCCCCCCGTCTCCCCCCCGTCTCCCCCCATCTCCCCGCCGTCTCCCCCCGTCTCCTCCGTCTCCCCCTGTCTCCCTCCCGTCTCCCCCGTCTCCTTCCGTCTCCCCCCGTCTCCCTCCGTCTCCCCCCGTCTCCCCCCCGTCTCCCTCCGTCTCCCCCGTCTCCCCCCCGTCTCCTCCGTCTCCTCCCGTCTCCCCCCAGTCTCCTCCGTCTCCCCCCGTCTCCCCACCGTCTCCTCCCGTCTCCCCCCCGTCTCCTCCGTCTCCTCCCGTCTCCCCCCCGTCTCCCCCCGTCTCCCCACCGTCTCCTCGCGTCTCCCCCCCGTCTCCTCCGTCTCCCCCCGTCTCCTCCGTCTCCCCCTGTCTCCCCCGTCTCCCCCGTCTCCTCCGTCTCCCCCCGTCTCCCCCTGTCTCCTCCGTCTCCCCCCGTCTCCCCCGTCTCCCCCCGTCTCCTCCGTCTCCCCCCGTCTCCCCCGTCTCCCCCCGTCTCCTCCGTCTCCCCCCGTCTCCCCACCGTCTCCTCCGTCTCCCCCCATCTCCTCCGTCTCCCCCTGTCTCCCCCCGTCTCCCCCCGCCTCCCCCGTCTCCCTCCGTCTCCCCCCGTCTCCCTCCGTCTCCCCCCGTCTCCTCCGTCTCCCCCCGTCTCCCCTCTGGATGCTAACGGGCTGGATGCTAGCAGGCTGGATGCTAGCGGGATGGTCGCTCATGTCGGGGGGGAAGAACAACACAGAGTGACCCGGCAGTGACCTAGCCTCCAACACCCTCCAGGAAGAGCGCCGGATGTTGATGCCGACTTTCGTAGTGGCCAAACGGCGGTACTACAACTTCCGTGTCCGTCACGTGATGCCATCGGCCCTAAAAGATTTTTTCCCATAGATTTCCATACATACTGGAAAAACAAAGTAGTTAAACTTGTGTTTGGTGGATTATTTCTCTGTTGTTACAATGCTAATGGTCATTGTATTCTACATCGTTGGAAAGCCTGTTTATTTACCTTCACAATGATGTCACACTTGTAAGGATCGTGTATTTGTGGGATGAGCAGCACAGCTGATGATGTGGGGAGCGCCCAAGAACAATGTTCCAAAATGTTCTGCCAACGGTAAACAGTGTATTCTCATAAGGCTACCAGGAAGCCTGCAATGACTGCCCTTCACCGTCAGGCCCGTTGGCGCTGGTGTCTCCAACACAGACAATGGAACCTGAACATGTGGGGGAATGTCATGTTCAGTGATGAGTCCAGGTTCTGTCTGCCAAAGTTGGATGGCAGGTCAAAGTATGGAGACGACGCGGAGAACGCTATGCTGATTGTTGAACCGATGGAGTAACAGCTTTTGGTGGGGGCAGTGTCATGGTGTGGGGGGGGGGCATCTCCCTCACTGGCAAAACAAGGCTTGTCATCATTGAAGGCCATCTCAATGCAGGGAGATATCAGGATGAGATTCTGCAGCCAGTGGTGATCCCATATCTCCACAATCTGGCACCTAACTTCATCCTCCAAGAAACAACGCCCCCCCCACACAGAGCCAGGGTTATCACAGACTACCTCCACAATGTGGGAGGAGAGAGAATGGAACGGCCTGCCAAGAGTCCACACCTCAACCCAACTCAACAAGTGGATCAGCTTGGGCGTGCTGTACGTGTTAGAGTGACCAACACAACCACGCTGGCTGACCTGCAACCAATCCTGGTTGAGGAATGGAACGCCATCCCACAGCAACGTGTGACCAGGTTGGTGACCAGCATGAGGAGGAGGTGCCAGGCTGTTGTGGCTGCGTATGGATCTTCCACCGCTACTGAGGCTCCTGACGGTGGATTCAATCAATCAATATGTCTTGTTTGTTCCTTGTTACTGATAGAGAGTTCAATCATCCACCAAACAACTCACAACAAGAGTCAATACCAACAGGAGAATACACTGTTTACCATTGAAGGAGCATTTTGGCAAATGTTTCTTGGGCGCTCCCCACATAATCAGCTGTGCTGCACATCCCACAAATGCATGATCCTTACAAGTGTGACATCATTGTGAAGGTAAATAAACAGGCTTTCTAACGATGTAAAATACAATGACCATTAGCATTGATACAACAGAGAAATAATCCACCAAACACAAGTTTACTAACTTTGTTTTTCCAGTTTATATATATATATAATATAATAGACTTCCATTGGGAAAGAGATGTCCGTAACTCAGAGGATCATTTATTTGGAGGTGAATCAACTCCCCAGTACGAACACTCTAATAGTCCTGATTTAAATCATCAGGTCCTAAAAGTTGGGGCCGGGAGGAGGAGAAACACTTTCTATTGTTTCTACATTTCACATCTTCTACTTTCCGTCTCATATAAAAAATACATTTTCTCTTGAGGTGATCGACACGCTACGTACCTGGACCTGAGACCTGGACCTGGACCTGAGACCTGGACCTGAGACCAGAGACCAGAAACTGAGACCAGAGACCAGAGACCAGAGACCTGGAACAGATTTACTGAAGACAGCGTGATGAAGGTAAAGATGAATCTGTACATCCTGAACATCCTGCAGATGAACAGTGAGAGTTGAGACTCCGACTCTCCTCACAGTGAGTTCATGTTCAGCTTTCAGAATCTCTTCACTCGGTTCATCGGCTGTTTGGACGTTAAAATGACTGTCCAGTAAATATTCAGATGTCCTCTAAACTAAATACCAATGAGCATCTCTATACTGGGGTTTGTGTTTCTTGGTGTGATGGAGATAAGAGTTTCCTCCTCTTCCTCTCCACTCACCGAGCTTCTCTCTGCTGAGCTTCACTCTTCACTCTGCTGAGCTTCACTCTGCTGAGCTTCACTCTGCTGAGCTTTACTCTGCCGAGCTTCTCTCTTCACTCTGCTGAGCTTCACTCTGCTGAGCTTCACTCTGCTGAGCTTTGCTCTGCCGAGCTTCTCTCTTCACTCTGCTGAGCTTCACTCTGCTGAGCTTCACTCTTCACTCTGCTGAGCTTCTCTCTGCTGAGCTTCACTCTTCACTCTGCTGAGCTTCACTCTGCTGAGCTTCACTCTGCTGAGCTTCACTCTTCACTCTGCTGAGCTTCACTCTGCTGAGCTTCACTCTGCTGAGCTTCACTCTTCACTCTGCTGAGCTTCACTCTGCTGAGCTTCACGCTGCTGAGCTTCTCTCTGCTGAGCTTCTCTCTGCTGAGCTTCACGCTGCTGAGCTTCTCTCTGCTGAGCTTCTCTCTGCTGAGCTTCTCTCTGCGTTGATCTGCTCAGATGTTCAGGTGTTTTATGGGATGTTTGTGTAACAGCTGGATGTACAGGAACACATCTCTATCAGGTTACCTGTTCAGGTTTGTGACGCCTCACGAGGTATTTCTGAAATCAGTCACTGCCCTTAAACCCTGAGGAGGAGGAGGATGAGGAGGAGGATGATGATGATGATGATGATGATGATGATGGTGATTGCTTCATCACCTTAATGGAGCCGTTCAGATAAAACTTCATTAGTTTCACCTCGGACTGTTCCCTGCAGGGAGAGAGATTCTTCATCGGTAAAATGAAATGATCCGCGTTGTGTGTGTGTGTGTGTGTGTGTGTGTGTGTGTGTGTGTGTGTGTGTGTGTGTGTGTGTGTGTGTGTGCGTGCGTGCGTGCGTGCGTGCGTGCGTGCGTGCGTGCGTGCGTGCGTGCGTGCGTGCGTGCGTGTGTGTGCTGTCAATAACCCTCCGGCCTGACAGACAAATCGCCTCCCGTGGAGAACCAGCGATGGATGTTTCATCAGTTCTGCTCCGCTCGGACGACGACGGCGACTCCTGAACAAACGGCGACGCTCCAAAGTGCCGACACGGGCTGGAAAAACATCCTGTGGTCCGCCGCGTCCGACGTGTCGGCCCTCTCCGGCAGCGGCGCCTGTCAATCACGTGCGCGGGAAGTGGAAAATCAGTCGTCGGCCTGCCGACTCTCAGAGCGCTTCATGAGCTTCATGGAGATGTTTCGGAGAGTGGAGGAGGGCGCCGCGCTGCGGTCCGCCGGCAGCCAGACTGCTGAGGCGGCAGGAAAAAGGAGGCCAGCTGAGGAGGAACGCCACCACCACCGCCACCGCCGGAATCCGCTGAGCGAGCAGTTCAAGGCTTTGAAATTAACGTTGATAAAGTAGGCTGAGCCCCCCCCCCCACACATACACACACACACACACACACACACACACACACACACACACACAGCCTGTGTGCTAAATCACAGCGAGGCTCCAACAGCAGACTGAATGAGAGCAGCGGCCTACAGGATAAAAATACTGACACCACGTTCAAAACACCTGCTGACTGAGACCATAGACCAGAGACCAGGTCCTCGTCCTGAAGGAGACCAGGTCTTCATCCTGAGAGAGACCAGGTCCTCATCCTGACGAGACCAGGTCCTTATCCTGAGAGAGACCAGGTCCTCATCCTGACGAGACCAGGTCCTCGTCCTGAGGGAGACTAGAGACCAGGTCCTCATCCTGAGAGAGACCAGGTCCTCATCCTGAGAGAGACCAGGTACTCGTCCTGAGAGAGACCAGAGACCAGGTCCTCATCCTGAGAGAGACCAGGTACTCGTCCTCCAGTAACAGAAGCTCTGTGTGAGCAGCAGAGCTGGAGATGAACGAGGAGAGAAGAAGCAGCTCTTCCAAATGAACTAGTAACTAAAAAGTTCCTAAGCTCCTCATGGGTCCGACATGTGGAAGTTATAATTCCTCTTAAATTCATTCAGAATCCATGTTGTGTTCAGAGCAGAGCAGCAGACATGAAGTTTGGCTTTTTAATTAGCTTCTTGGAGAACGAGGCTGTGTACTAACGGCTTTTATACAGATCACAATGAGTCAGGACTGTTTGATTGTCTGCTCTCCAGCAGCTTTCAGCCTCGTGTGTTGGCGGCAGAGACACAAACTGTGTCACACACACACCGACAACCCACCGACAACACCCCGACGATACACCGATGACACGCCGACGACACGCCGACGACACACTGACGACCCACCAACAACACACCGACAGCACAACGACAACACGCTGACAACACCCCGACGATACGCCGACGACACACTGTCAACACACCGACTACACACTGACGACACACCGACAACACCCCGTCAACACAACGTCAACACACCGTCAACACACCGGAAACACACCGATGACACACCGTCAACACACCGACAACACACCGTCAACACACCGATAACACACCGACGACACACCGACAACACACTGACAACACACCGACGACACACCGTCAACACACCGTCGACACACCCTCAACACACCGACAACACACCGAAAACACACCGACGACACACCCTCAACACAATGACAACACACCGACGACACACCGACAACACACTGACAACACACCGAAAACACACCGACGACACACAATCAACACACCGAAAACACACCAACGGCACACGCTAACACACCGAAAACACACCGACGACACACCCTCAACACACCGACAACACACCGACGGCACACTGTCAACACACCGTCAACACACCGAAAACACACCGACGGCACACTGTCAACACACCGTCAACACACCGAAAACACACCGACGACACACCCTCAACACACCGACAACACACCGAAAACACACCGACGACACACCAACAACACCCCGACGACACACTAACAACACGCCGACGACACGCCGACGACACACCGTCAACACACTGACAACACACCGTCAACACACCGTCAACACACTGACAACACACCGTCAACACACCGTCAACACACTGACAACACACCGTCAACACACCGTCAACACACTGACAACACACCAACAACAGAGACGGGGACGTCCACTACGAGGTTAGCTAGCTAGTCAAACATTTGACTGGACAGAAAGAGTCTCAGCTGAGAACTTAAAGGTGAAAACATCACATATATCAACAAGAGTTTCTTAAAAACCTTCGAACAACGTTAACGTAACGGGAATTTCATCATATAAGTAGAAGTATTGTAAAGAAAAAGAATCAGAATGACGTGAACTGCTGAGAGAGAAGCGTTGAGTCAGATACTGAGGCCTCGTCACGGCCGTCACATGGCGCCCTTTAACGGCGGTATGAGACGCACCGTGGCGACAGGAAACAGGCAGAGAAAGGTCCACTAAAGTATACTTGGCTCTTAGTCTGAGTGTATTCGGCTTACCGGAGTTCTTGTACTTCATCTTTAATGGATATATACTTAATAGAAGTATAGTGAAGTATTCTGGCCTTATAGGCCTACAGAAAGGTAAACCTGGGCTACAGAAAGGTAAACCTGACCTACAGAAAGGTAAACCTGGACTACAGAAAGGTAAACCTGGCCTACAGAAAGGTAAACCTGGCCTACAGAAAGGTAAACCTGGCCTACAGAAAGGTAAACCTGGACTACAGAAAGGTAAACCTGACCTACAGACAGGTAAACCTGGGCTACAGAAAGGTAAACCTGGACTACAGAAAGGTAAACCTGGACTACCTCGATGAGCCTATTAAAGTGTTTATCTATTTCCGTGGAACAACCGGCCCCATCCTCAGCCAGGAACACGTTGAGGGTTTTCAAGGTTGTTGTAGAGGTCAAAGGTCAGGCAGGCTCACATCACGGCTCTGGACCGCCGCCCTACTTCCCTCCCGGTGACGTGATCTCAGTGATTCATCATGTAAATGTGTTTTTGGACTTTCTGCTGAGCGGGCAGAACATGATGTAAGCACACAGAAACAGCGACGGGTACTAATGACGTCAAGGAGGGCCGGAGGCTCCATACATCATCACACGTCCCGCCGAGGCACAGTCATAATCGTTCAGCTCTGCCTGGACGGACTGGAACTCGACGGATTCAAACTCCGGCTGAATAAACGCTGACAAACAAACGGCACCAGCAGACGGTGAAATAGGTCAACACCATCTAAATGTTCCTTTTTACTGAAACAGCGCCGGAGCCTCTGAACTCTGAATGAGGATGTTAAAGCAGCCTCTCTCCCGTGGGGGGGGAGGGGGGTTGCATGGCTGTGGAGGAGCGGCGGGGGGGCGCCCAGCGGGGGTAAACACGCCTTTGGGTGTGGGTCCACGTCGAGAGACACGGTGTGACCTTTACAACAGCGCTTGATGAACGTCACCAGCTGAGAGTTTGCCCTTTTCCCACCTGTGTGTGAAACCCTGCTGAAAATAATCATTTCCTCTCCTCTCCCTTCCGCTCCGGCTCGGCATCGACTCGCTGCGTTCTGCTGCGTTCTGCTGCGTTCTGCTGCGTTCTGCTGCGCCATTAGTGTAATGAAAGAAAGAATAATTCAGACCCAGTTATGCTGACTATACATCAGGAGACATTTACACACACACTCACATTCATCAGCAATCTGAACAATCTGCTGGACGTCCTTTCTCTCCAGTGTGAGAGGAGAACACAGCAGAGAGGGTTCACCTCCAACCTCTAACCTCCTAACCTCCTAACCCTAACCTCCTAACCTCCTAACCTCCTAACCCTAACCTCCTAACATCCTAACCTCTTAACCCTAACCTCCTAACCCTAACTCACACTCACATTCATCAACAATCTGCTGGACGTCCTTTCTCTCCAGTGTGAGACGAGAACACAGCAGAGAGGGTTCACCTCCGACCCTTAACCTCCTAACCTCCTAACCTCCTAACCCTAACCTCCTAACATCCTAACCTCTTAACCCTAACCTCCTAACCTCCTAACCCTAACCCTCCTAAACCTAACCTCCTAACCCTAACCTCCTAACCCTAACCCACACTCACATTCATCAACAATCTGCTGGACGTCCTTTCTCTCCGGTTCGAGAGGAGAACGCAGCAGAGAGGGTTCATCTCCGACCTCTAACCTCCGACCTCTAACCTCCGAACCTCTAACCTCCTAACCTCCTAACCTCCTAACCCTCTCCGACCTCTAACCTCCTAACCCTAACCTCCTAACCTCCTAACCCTAACCCTAACCCTCTCCGACCTACAGGTGTGAAAGCAGCTCTATAGACCTACAGGTGTGAGAGCAGCCTCAGCCCAGGTAGCGTTCTGTTGATTTATCGGAGCTTGTTCTTCAGGGAACAGCTGCTGCTGCTGCTGGAAACCAGCTTGATGAGAGCGTTGAGCCATAAAACCAAAATAATGACTACAAGAGGCTGAAAGGTGCTGCAGAGCTGCAGAGCATCTTCTGTGGTGGTTTGGGTTTAAATAACTCTGGAGTTAGCGTAACTTAAGTACGGAAGTTACATGACAGATAAATCAACGTTGACTTCTGGTTTCAGACGGGACATGAACGGCGGTCTCCTGGTGAAAGTCTGGTGTTGTTGGAACCATTCATCCAGCCCGACCTCTTCCCTACACGTACGGGGATTACATACCATTTAAATGTGAAATTGGCGTCTATGTACACAAATCAATACATTAAATTTGGAGACTGATTGATGAATGGTTGTAGAACTGGTCGGTTGGTAACCATCGACGAGGACGATCCAGCAGTTTCACTATCTCTTCCTCTGACTCTGAGCCTTTTACTGGGACCAAGTTTATCACATCAAAGACAGAGAGTTATATCAGCTGCAGCACCGGGAGGCTTTTCTCCACATCGAGGAGCTACGCTGACCACGCCTGGACACTATTTGTGCCTGGACAGTATCTGAAGTGTCTTTTTTATTGGCCGTGGCGTCCTGCATCATCACCTCCCGCAGCTCTGCTTGTCAAACACACCATGATCTGTTTCTGGCTGCTGGGTTACACAAATCCCTGCTGGCATCTTCACACTTCCACATCAGACCAGGTTCAATCTACCTGAACACACACACACACACACACACACACACATCTCCTCCCAATTGAAACCCAGCTGCCACGCATCAGTGATGGGCAGGTCAGCCGCGGCAACCGCAATGAAGGACAACATCATTAAGCTCGATATCAGCGGCAGCAAAGCAAACAGCCTGTCCGCTGTCATCAGGGTGATGCATTGGCACTCGCCGCCAAGAGGACGTTTTAATTGTGTCCAAACACGCACACACATGCTGACATGCAAACACACACACACACACACACTCACCTCCCAGGACCCCGGTGTGTGTGTGTGTGTGTCTGTGATGCAGATGTGTATTGTGTGAGGCTGCTGCTGTTGTTTTAATGCTATTGAGCGCTCAGTCACACACACAATGCATGTTGTGTGAGATCAATTCTGTGGTAACCTTGTGCAGATGAACTTTCTCAGGGTGCATTTGGGCTTGGCTGAATGGAGCCGATGGATTTTATGTGAAATGACAGATGAGAGTAAATCTGAATGTTCTGGGTATAAAATCAGTTTATGTGAATTAGAATTATTAACTTCACCACGGAGGTTTTCTTTGTTTGTTTGTCGACTGGATTAAAGAAAAACTCTCCCGTCCCGATTCTCATGAAACTTGGTGGAAGGATGAAGCACCGGCCCGACAAAGAACCCGTTACATTCTGCAGCAGATCCGAATCAGGAGGCGGATACACTAATTATTTGTTCCTTTCGTTAACATTGCGAGATACGGCATTTGGCGTTGGCGGAAACCCGGTCTCACAGGAAGGCGTATAATTACCACGGCATACACGGACATTCCGTGTGCCATGAGGACGCATTTTAGCCTTTTGCGGAAGTTAAAACACGTACAGAAACAACGTAACACAACTACAAAAACATGTCACATAGACGGGGTTGGCTGGATGGTTTGGGTCCAATCTCCTGATTATTACTGAAAGATTTGATGGACCAAACTGTAAAACAAAGATTCCAAAGTTCTAATAAACTGGAGTAATTATGTAATTGCAGTAAACATCACTCACAAAAGACCCACTGCAGTAAAAAAAAAAAACACTGTAATGCAATAAATCATGTGTACAATGCGTTATGTCATGGTTCTCCTGCAAACGTTTGCCAAATAGTAATTACATAATACAAGAAATAAAGTGTCAATGTCGGTACATTTGACCAAACCAGTGACTCTCACTGCGAGCCAGCGAGTGAAATATTCCATCATTTTGTTTAGTTTAATAATATATATATATATATAATTCCTGTTATTTTCCCCCACGTTGTTCTCATCTGCATATCACACTGAAACAACAGCAGAGACCTCCGTTGCCGTACAACAGTCAGTGACAATGATCCATTATTACACAGAGTAAAACAAGAGCAGGGCGGAACAATAAGCAGAATATCAGCAGTGTTTGTGAAGATTGCACGGCTTTATGTAAAAATTGTGCCATTATTTCCGCGGCATTCTTCAAAAACAAAAGGATAAATATGTCCATTTTCCCAACTTTGGTCCCATTTCATGCTGTTCTCTTGCTTTTCATTTCATGCTCTGCTTCAGCCTATTTATAGATGAGACGGAGGAGGGAGGCAGGAGGCCATTACTGACAGGAACTAACCTGAGTGTGTGTTTGTGTGTCACACAGTCGGATTCTTCTGCAGCGTTTTGTTGGCGGCAGTTTCCCCCAAAAATCTAATTCCAGCATGATTTTACTGAAATATAACGGAGATCTGAACGTTAAGAAAACACTCCAAATGCTCTCCTTTGTCTTCTTACCCAGTGGATGTCATGTTCCAGCCTAAGACCAGCTGAACAACACATTTAAACGTCTGATCATTAACTGAAGGGTTTCTCTCTCTCTGCTTTCAGAGTGTTGAACATGTAGATTCACCGAGAGACGGAGAAACCTTCACATATTAAAGTCTTTACAGCCGTGTGGGTTTCTTTATGAGCACCACATGATGAATGGGGTTTATGGATGGGATGCACATTGGCCAATATCTCCATCCCTTTTATTACTTCTGTATATATTCTGTTGTTCGTATTTATCCTCAGTGTTTGTGACATGTTGTATTGAAGAGCTTCTTACATTCTCATATTTACTTCAATGACAAAGTACAGTTGTGCTCATCGGTCTGAACTAGTAGTCTGAACTAGTAGTTAACAGTCTGAACTAGTAGTTAACAGTCTGAACTAGTAGTTAACAGTCTGAACTAGTAGTTAACAGTCTGAACTAGTAGTCTGAACTAGTAATTAACAGTCTGAACTAGTAGATAACTGTCTGAACTAGTAGTCTGAACTAGTAGTTAACAGTCTGAACTAGTAGTTAACAGTCTGAACTAGTAGTCTGAACTAGTAGTTAACAGTCTGAACTAGTAGTCTGAACTAGTAGTTAACAGTCTGAACTAGTAGATAACTGTCTGAACTAGTAGTCTGAACTAGTAGTTAACAGTCTGAACTAGTAGATAACTGTCTGAACTAGTAGTCTGAACTAGTAGTTAACAGTCTGAACTAGTAGTCTGAACTAGTAGTTAACAGTCTGAACTAGTAGTCTGAACTAGTAGTTAACAGTCTGAACTAGTAGTTAACATTCTGAACTAGTAGTCTGAACTAGTAGTTAACAGTCTGAACTAGTAGTTGACAGTCTGAACTAGTAGTTAACAGTCTGAACTAGTAGTTAACAGTCTGAACTAGTAGTCTGAACTAGTAGTTAACAGTCTGCAGTCTGAACTAGTAGATAACTGTCTGAACTAGTAGTCTGAACTAGTAGTTAACAGTCTGAACTAGTAGTTAACAGTCTGAACTAGCAGATAACTGTCTGAACTAGTAGTCTGAACTAGTAGTTAACAGTCTGAACTAGTAGTCTGAATTACTAGTTAACAGTCTGAACTAGTAGTTAACAGTCTGAACTAGTAGTCTGAATTAGTAGTTAACAGTCTGAACTAGTAGTTAACAGTCTGAACTAGTAGTCTGAACTAGTAGTTAACAGTCTGAACTAGTAGTTAACAGTCTGAACTAGTAGTCTGAACTAGTAGTTAACAGTCTGAACTAGTAGTTGACAGTCTGAACTAGTAGTTAACAGTCTGAACTAGTAGTTAACAGTCTGAACTAGTAGTTAACAGTCTGAACTAGTAGTCTGAACTAGTAGTTAACAGTCTGAACTAGTAGATAACTGTCTGAACTAGTAGTCTGAACTAGTAGTTAACAGTCTGAACTAGCAGATAACTGTCTGAACTAGTAGTCTGAACTAGTAGTTAACAGTCTGAACTAGTAGTCTGAATTAGTAGTTAACAGTCTGAACTAGTAGTCTGAATTAGTAGTTAACAGTCTGAACTAGTAGTTAACAGTCTGAACTAGTAGTCTGAACTAGTAGTTAACAGTCTGAACTAGTAGTCTGAACTAGTAGTTAACAGTCTGAACTAGTAGTTAACAGTCTGAACTAGTAGTCTGAACTAGTAGTTAACAGTCTGAACTAGTAGTTGACAGTCTGAACTAGTAGTTAACAGTCTGAACTAGTAGTTAACAGTCTGAACTAGTAGTTAACAGTCTGAACTAGTAGTCTGAACTAGTAGTTAACAGTCTGAACTAGTAGATAACTGTCTGAACTAGTAGTCTGAACTAGTAGTTAACAGTCTGAACTAGTAGTTAACAGTCTGAACTAGTAGTCTGAATTAGTAGTTAACAGTCTGAACTAGTAGTCTGAACTAGTAGTTAACAGTCTGAACTAGTAGTCTGAATTAGTAGTTAACAGTCTGAACTAGTAGTTAACAGTCTGAACTAGTAGTTGAAAGTCTGAACTAGTAGTTAACAGTCTGAACTAGTAGTCTGAATTAGTAGTTAACAGTCTGAACTAGTAATTAACAGTCTGAACTAGTAGTCTGAACTAGTAGTTGAAAGTCTGAACTAGTAGTTGACAGTCTGAACTAGTAGATAACAGTCTGAACTAGTAGTTAACAGTCTGAACTAGTAGTTAACAGTCTGAACTAGTAGTTGACAGTCTGAACTAGTAGTTGACAGTCTGAACTAGTAGTTAACAGTCTGAACTAGTAGTTGACAGTCTGAACTAGTAGTTGACAGTCTGAACTAGTAGTTGACAGTCTGAACTAGTAGTTAACAGTCTGAACTAGTAGTTGACAGTCTGAACTAGTAGTTAACAGTCTGAACTAGTAGTTAACAGTCTGAACTAGTAGTTGACAGTCTGAACTAGTAGTTGACAGTCTGAACTAGTAGTTAACAGTCTGAACTAGTAGTCTGAACTAGTAGTTGACAGTCTGAACTAGTAGTCTGAACTAGTAGTTAACAGTATGAACTAGTAGTCTGAACTAGTAGTTAACAGTCTGAACTAGTAGTTAACAGTCTGAACTAGTAGTCTGAACTAGTAGTTAACAGTCTGAACTAGTAGTTAACAGTCTGAACTAGTAGTTAACAGTCTGAACTAGTAGTCTGAACTAGTAGTTAACAGTCTGAACTAGTAGTCTGTACTAGTAGTTAACAGTCTGAACTAGTAAAGCTAAACCGTCGGAGAGCAGTGCAGCTTCGTTTCTTGTACATTTACTCTGATATCTGCCGTCGACTTTGACTCTGGAGTTTTTTTCCTTCTTAAATTAAATCTGGCTAATAGCGTTGGGTGGGGGGGATTTATTTCCTCACGGTTTAAAAACCAGCACACTTACTTCCTATTACACTTACAAATATTGAGCTCATGCATAATTTAACCTCCCGCCCACATCCAAACGCTGCAATCCACTTCATTATTTATTTTAACGGCACTTCAATAATTTATGCCCGTGTGTGTGAGAGCCATCAGAACAGACTGCTGCTCACTTAATTACCAGGGCTGCCAGCTCGCTGAAGTTCTCTGGTATTAAACAGAGTATTAGCCAGGATTAGACCTCACACACACACACACACACACACACACGTTATTTATTGCTTTCTAATGAGTAAGGAGTTAGCCGAGCTAGCACGCAGACTCTCCTCTGTGATTATTTAAAGTGAGAGCAGATGCAAGGCTTCGTCACGCGGCGTCTCCGATATCGGGGCGGGATTGGATGGGATGACCGACGCACACGCTCAGATCGATACTAGATTAAGCTGTTATGTCCACTTAGAGCTGATATAATAGGAATAATGGATTCCAGTGGGAGCGCGCTCTGATTTGCTCCGATTCAGGGCTGATTTATGGCCGCTGCTACTTTAAACGGGCCGCTTAAAAAATGAGACTTTTCATAATAAATACTTTCCAGAGTGCTGCAGATCAATTGTGCCCGGAGAATGATGAAGACAGATGGCTTTTCTGTGTACGGCTGACTCGTCGCCGCAGACTTATGTACTTTACCATCTCTGCTGCCTGGAAAAGAGGCCTTATGCAGGGAAGATGGATTAAGTGGCTTTTTATTTTGAGTGTTACTTAGAGACAAAAAAAAAAGATGGAAAGAGAGAGAAAAAGAAAAAAGGATCTTTGTGCTGGTTTGACTTTGGTTGTCTGACAGGTCTGATGCAGCGGAGTCTGTGGTGACTTTACAGATATACAGTATATATATATATATATATACATCAGATTTATATAACTCCAACACTAGAAAACAAGTAAAGAGAAGAAATGAAACGTATATCTATAGATCTGTATTTAGTGCTGGTATTACAGCCTGGTCTCACCAGATGACCGCAGAGATCGCTGTTCACGTCCCAAAGTGTTGTTGAGTTATTGTGAGCGTTTGTGACGTGTTATGTTACGTTGTTTATGTACACATTTTACTTATTTACATTATTATTTTAAGCCCAACCATTATTTTTCATTAAACCTAACTAAGTGGTTTTGTTGCCTAAACTTAACTACAACTGTTTCACGTTAAAGTAAAAAAGTTAAATGACTCGTAAAAAGCCTAAACGCGTCATGACACGCAGAGTCTCCTTAAAATGTCATGCTATATCTCCTTATCAACTCGTTAGTTTCGTCAACATAAATAAAGTGATGACGTCTTGACGGATTCGCCAAGCTAATGTAGACACATGATATAATCTTTCTTTTGGTAATGACCTAACTGATTTACTTTAATAGCGTTGGAGCCTAAATAGCTTTTTGGTTATTGTGGTTAAATGATTGCCAGCGAAAATGTTGTTTTTGAAAGGCTAAATGCCAACAAATATGGATTGAACATTTCGTTAGATTTTGCTCCTAAGAATCAAAAAATATATATTGTTTTAAATAGTTTTATATCCAGTGTTTTATATAAATCCTCCAGTAAGTGTGTTATTCTGATTTTAGTTCTACATGAGCAGATCTAATATAGACGACCTCCGAGCAGACGAACCCCCGGTTAGGAACCACTGAACTAAAGTAGATTACAAACTGCTCCAGTAGAATAACAGTCATCATTGGTTACGACAGTGCTCGTCAGTGTGTTAGTGCTACGGCAGAATATGATAAATGGATCTCTTTTGAATTTTATTGAATAATAAATGAGGCTTTGAGTAATTACAACAGAGCGTTGGCCAACAGAAGCACCTCTGTGCTCCAGAAAGCCCCATTTCACCATCGCAGATCTACAGACGAAGGAGTATCTGAGGTACGGGCAGAAATCTAAGACTCTTTTTACTCTACACCACGTCATGCATGTTGGGCAGAACAGAGAGCTGTTCATTATATAAAACTAACAAGTGTAAATGCAACCAGGAGCACTCAATCTGATTGGTTGTATATGACACATCCTCGCCAGCTGAAAAGATGTTAAATGTATCTGTGGATTCAAGATGCATCTTTCCTCCTCCAACCTGTGAGGG
The DNA here is from genome assembly GCF_015220745.1 of Sebastes umbrosus. Lineage (NCBI taxonomy): Eukaryota > Metazoa > Chordata > Actinopteri > Perciformes > Sebastidae > Sebastes > Sebastes umbrosus. The sequence continues at coordinate 186,561 of NC_051277.1, read as the reverse complement.
TCACCTGCCACTCAGCAACCCCGAACCGAACCCTCAGCAGGCGGGTCGGGTTCGTTATCGCTGCTCTGAGGCAGCTGTGGAGTCTGATCGGCCCTGATGAGGATCAGCTGGTTGAAGTCTATATCTACCCCTCAGATGCTGACTCATTGTCTCTCTGTCAGAGGTAGTGAGAGTGCTGTTCTGTTGTTGCTCTATCTGTGTGTGTATATACATATATATATATATATATAGATAGATATATACATATATAGATAGATATGGGTGTGTGAACCCTCAGAAGTACCAGGTGAACCTGTCTGAGGTTCTTCTCTTCTCTGGAGTCTCTCCGACTGGGTTAGGTCTGTGTGGTTCCTTCATGTTCTAGTCAGCTGGTTTCTTTTAGTCTTTTCAACATATAATGAATGAAGGGAGAACTTCCTCTTAGGCTGGTTTTCATTTGGTGTTTCCCCTCATCCTTTGTGGTTCTCCTTCAGGATGAACTTTTAGATTCCCCGTGTCCTGGTCCTGGTCCTGGTCCTGATCCTGGTCCTGGTCGTCCCTCTCCCCGTCCCTCTGACACAACTTTAACTTGATCAGTGAGAGACGTGTTGAAAAGGCTTCTTACAAGTCTTCATTGTGTGATGATGAAAGCTGATGTTACTCTAAATGAGCTGTCCTTCTCCCCGTCACACGAAGCTGCAGGAAGAAAACAACACAAAGTTGAGTTAATCTTCCGTATCACTGTTGTACCAACTACAATATTGTGTATTAAATGATCGCGAGCTAAACTTCACTTACTCACCCCCAACTCGTCAAACAGCGCCGCCTGCTCAGTGGCTCTACACTTTAACTACGGCGCTCTAGGTTCGCCTCTGGTGTCATACTGCATCCTCTCTTTTCAAAATAAACTTCCAACGTAGGTTTACTTAGTTTTCAGGCTCAATTACACATTACATCTACTTGGCTAGGTTTAGGAAAAGATCTTGGTTTGTCACGTAAAATAAGTCTGGCTAAAGGAGCCACGGATCAAAGTCTAAAGAAATGTTAAAGTATGTTGAATCTCATGGACTTTATGTGAATATGAAACATGAGGAATGAGAAGTACTACGAGTTCTTCTGCAGCAGGTTTAACTAAACTCAGCTCATATTGGACCTGAAACAGCAGCTGCACATCTTCACCCCGACTCGACTCGCAGCTCGTTCTCAGCAGGACATTGTTCTATTTTACAATAACTACACCCTGAATACCTCCATCTATAAGAACATACTACTGAGTCAAAGTATTCAGTTGGACAGAACTGTTAGGTAACAGTACTCTGTAGAAGTGAGGACAAGCTCTATACATATACACATATAAATATATATGTACGGTAATATACATTTAAATGAGCTGAATGCTCGAAATGTGTTTTCATTGAAGCTTTTAAAGAACATACAATCTGCTGCGGGCGTGTTGACCTGGAACAGGAACGGCATCACGCAACAAACACCCTGAATGTTGGGATCTGTGAGAACCAGCAGCTGAACAAAGACCAGTGTATCTCTCTCTCTCTGTGTATTTGTGTGTATCTGTGTGTGTGTGTGTGTGTGTATATCTGTATATATATCTGTGTGTATCTGTGTGTGAGTGTGTGTGTGTGTGTGTGTGTGTGTGTATCTGTGCGTGTGTGTGTGTCTCCAGTATGAAGACCTGGCCCCCCCCCCCCCTCATGAATAATCCTATTAAATGAATAAATGAAAAGCAGAAGATGATTACTCCAGCCTCCATAATGGTTCACCAGAATCTGGTTTTGAGACCTGGAAGCTCAGTATTTATCGGAGCGGACGCCGTCGTGAGTTCACTGATGCGGTAGATTTAATTTATGTGGCGTTATTAGACGTTATCAGGCGGCTGAATAGGAAATAACAGCTGTCCCTTCTCTCTGTGAGGAGCCACGCCGAGCCGGACCGTGTCCTCTCTCTCTATCTCTCTCCCCCAACACCATATCGTCATTTAAGGACTTTCTCCTAATTTATTTCCTTTGTCACCGCGGGAGCAGATGACATGTTGAAGTCTGAAGGATTTGGATGTTACGGCACTCCGGGGCTTTTCAAATTGAGAGAGGCATCGCTCTCCTGGAGCGCATTTATCTCTGAATGTTGAATGAACCTTCACAAGTGCAGCTTTTTTTTTTTGCAACAGAAAATTCACGGTAACAAAAGATTCCCGCCGCCAAAATGAGACGGCGAGCCACGGAGACGGAATTATATTGATAACTGGGAGAATAAAGCAATTTCTTTTTTATCATAGTTTCATATTGCGCCCGGTGCAATGGCCCGTGAGGTAAATTTACTCTTGGAGCACTTCTCTGCAATATATAGTCGTCCTCTCCCTCCTCGGCTCCGACACCAGTCCTAATGTATCAATTGTTCTGATCTGGCTCTGCTGGAGTGTGAACAAACAAATTGGATTGTGCCCCCGTCCCCCAAATAGCTTTCCCCTCATCCCCCCCCCCGCCCGGCCGACGGGCCGCTCACTACATATTTCCATGGAACATCTCAATCCAGGCCATTTCTGGAGCACACGTACGTGCACACAGCAAGACCTTTAAAACCATTTCCCAAGGTCAGAACAAATGGCCAGACTGTAGTGGCGTATAATGATAAAAGCACTCAGAGCGGCTGCAGCTAAAGTGCCTTTCCAAAAAACACAAAATGGCCTCTCCATCCCCGCTGTGTCACTCCTTCAGTCTGCAGGGAGTCGGCGTGGCGGGAGCGCCGCCGCGGACCGAGCCGAGCTGTTTCATAACGCTTTTATCTGGATACAATAAACGGCCGTCTTACGGGATGAAAGCGGGCCGTCGCCGTGGTTTTCCTCCTCTGACACCAGAAGTGTGTTTTACTGTGAGCTGTCAGGAAGACGCTGCAGCACACGAGCTGCTCGGATCACGTATGATGTGATTCAGCGTCTCTCTCGCACACACAATGAGCCGGGGATCCTGCCCTCAGCCCAACAAAAGCTCTATTAAATGATTTTCTTCCTGTGCAGACGCCGATGGACGAACACAGCGGCTCCGTGCACAGTGATTCATGTTTGACCTGCGTGTGCACCGCTGCGCCGCTCTCTTCATCTAATTTCTGAGCTGTTTTGTAACCTTCAAGCAGAAACGCTTCTGTACACTCGCTTTCTTTTATCTTCTTCTGAGCAAATTCACAGCCGTATTCTCGACCCCTTAACTCTCCACATGTGAGATGTTTTCAGCCGTTTGAATAGTGTAATATAATGTATAAT
>NC_051277.1:160811-173311 GCF_015220745.1 Sebastes umbrosus | reverse complement strand
AACCGTTTCAATAACAACCGAACATTATAACCTTCATTATTGATCGCAGGACGGTTGAATTAGACTGATTGGTTTTAGCTGGAGGGGCCGAATAAAGCAACCAGCGATGTAATGCTCGGCTGGCGTTGGTGCTGCAGTGATGCTCGGCTGGCGTTGGCGCTGCAGTGATGCTCGGCTGGCGTTGACGCTGCAGTCTCACCGTGTTTCCAGGAGGAAAGAAGAACAATTATAAATGATTAAAACAGTGAATCAGCCGTGTAAGACAACTTCTTAATGGTCCGACAGTTGGAAAAGTCAAGAGTTTAAAGGTCCTAAAAGACCGAAGACAAACACTGTGAAGTGGGTCTCTGTTGTCTCACATGCAGCTGTGTATTCATCACTTCCCCTCCTTTCAGCACAGTCACATCTGTTCCCACATCACACCACCATCACTGCTGCTGAGAGAGAGATCCAGTCACACACAGCTGTACCACCTGGAGAACCACACCATGCACATGTGTAGTTGGGTTTTTGGGGGTCCAGGACTCCCAGGACGTGACACCTCAGATGACACGGCTCGGCGTCCGTGACGACCGATGACGACCTGTTGCTCAGCGCTTCACGCCGGCCATCGTCTGTGAGGCTGCGACTGATGGGAGGTTCAGAGGGTGTGTAATATCTCAAAGCAAACATTTCACTGGTCAAGCAGAACGTGTCCCACCGATCCGGAGCAAAGGGATTTCTGTTTGGCTGCTGATTGGTTGGAAATCCGTCCCCTTATTTTCCGGTAAATCGATGACAACCTGCAGGACGTGACGGAGTGAAAACAACCAGAGACACCTGGATGAAACCGTGACACACCAACAGCCACCAGACTCAGACATTATACCAACACCGACATAACAGAGACAGACACAACATAATTCAAAGCAGTAAACACCCACAGTATAAATCCAGCTGTTCTTCCTGCATCTGTCAGTTTAAACTGTGTTGTTTTTAGTCTGATTATGACTGTTACTTCATATTTGTGTAATATCATCATGTGATCTGCTCACTGCTCTCTGATTGGTCAGTAGGAGGTGCTTTAATACGAGTTGATCTCTTATCTGGAACATAACCTGCTCTGGAGCAGGTCAGCTGTTCAGCATCAGTTACCATGGTGATCTACCCCGGTATAATGTGAACCACGTTCGTAGGACGGAAAACCCTGAAGGGTTAAACCCTGAAGTTACCTCACTAACCTCTAATCCTGCTTGGTAGTACAAGCCTCTGGTAGCGAATCCAGGAAACAATCTGAAGCCGGGTTTGTTTGGTCCGACGCACTACCAGAATGATTCAGTGAGATTCAGAAACACGTTGAACAAAATCTTATTTAATGAAAATAATCAACTTGTTATATCAGGATAATCAACAGCAATCAAAAGAAAGTAGCAGTCACACCCATGTGACCCAACGCCCCCAACACATCACAAACATATAATAATGATACTATAAACACTAAAACATAAACATCACAAACTTTATGGAGATTACCACAAACGTCTCTCCTCTCTGAGTTCGTTCTCGGCTCTTACGGAGCTCTCTGGGACGGAGGAAGAAGATGTTTCAGGCTTTGATAAACACACAACGCTTGTTAGTCGCTCCGTTTGGGATTTAAGAGAAATAGAGAATATGACCAGACTTGTCCTTTAAAAGGGGTCAGGACTTTCTATAAAACCATTCCAGCTACAGACTGGAGACGAGCACGATACATAATGTATGTTGACACTGTATGTATTTCTATTTATTCAAAGTGAGAGTCTGGTGGCCCCAATAATCTGTTTTCCTGTCTCTGTTTTGTGTATTCTGTGCGAGTAAATGCGCTGGATATGAGAATTTATGTCCTGAGGTGAATTTAATCATTCTCTCTTCTCCAAATTCCAACAGAGACGTCGACCTGAATCACTTCTTTGACTTGTGAATGTTTGCCTTGATTCTGCTCGTTTCACAGCTTAAGAGGGCCAGAACAAAAACTCCAGAGAACTAATGAAAAGACTCGTGTGAATACGAAGAAAGCTTTTAAAAGCCCCGAGAGGAGGCCGACGTCTCCGTGTACCATTGAGATTCATAGGAGGTGCAGTCTGTGGAGAGTCTGAAGGTGGAGATCAGGGTCACAGTCTCAGCTCTCCTTCCTACTCCATTCTGAAAGGATGTATTCTGCCGACAGGAGACCTTATGGTTTTTCTGTGAGGAGCGAGGAGAGGTGGAAGTGGTGGTGAGACGGCCCGAGCTTGGTGAACTCCTGACCTTTAGCCGGCTGAAGACGATCGATGAAAAGCTACTGAGGAAGTCAAATGGTCACATGGTATAGATCAGATCTGGGTTGCCTCATGGTTTATGGATTCTGAAGAATATACCTTCATATTCAGGTGTGTTATCATGTTGTCTCCGGCTGGAATATAAAGCATTCACTTCTTAAAGATTGGGAAAGAGAAGGGTTATCACTGAGATTGTTCTGTTTCCTGTGATCCTGAAGTCTCTGAATGTGACAAAGTGCAGAGTTGACAACGTCATGTTGATAAGAAAACAATGTATATATAAATATATAAATATATAACCACAAAGCTCTGACGGCCGGCAGTGTGACGTCTCGTGTTGCTGGACATTTGTGGGAAAACACGCAAAACATATGTTGTTGAACGTCGTGCTGAGCGTCACAAAGAAAAGGGAAATCTACGTACACGAATAAAATAGATCAGATTTAGTGAACTGTGAGACGGAGTTGGTTATTGCTGCAGCAGACACATTAACTGTCCGTCTTCTCTGCCACTGCTTCTTCTTTCTCTGATAAAAACATGCTTCATATATATATATATATATATATATATCACTCCAGGCCAGCCTTCTGATTGGTTGATCTTCTCCGTCAGCGTGTCCGACCAGCAGAACTCAACTCCTCCGTCTGTCTGGTCGCTCTCATTTTTAAAAGTTGACCCAACTTGTCATTTCCCTTCCCGCAGACATGCAGCATATTAATCTCCTCACTCTGCATTTGCCTGAGGATGATTACAAAGCTTACCTCTCAATCACGGCACGCTAATGACGGCGGCCAGGCGTGATCGGGTGATTGATAGGTGGCATTTAGCCGTGATGGAGCCCGATATACTCTGTCCTCTCACCGGAGGCCCGCGGGGAGGAGAACGAGCCACAACCTTTCAATAATCGAAAGCCTCTCGCCCGGAGAAAGGCTGATCCTTTTGTTCTAATTAACCCGTGAAATGAGTTCAGCGGCTCTCTCTCTACCGCTGGCATAAACGCTCTAATAGTCTGCGAACGGCCGAGTGACGAGAAGAATGCCAAGAGGTGGAAGGTCCGCCGGGCAATTTCCAACAGATGCTCTCTGTCTCTGATAGCATTAGCATCAAGAGAGAGGAACATCAGCCACAGTTTGATCTGAAGGGGATTCACTCTCAAATGAGACTACTAGGAGACAAAACGTCTGACGGCACAAGTCTCTGCTGAATATTACCGACGGAAGGAAACTTCTCCTGAACTCCTTCACCAACGTCCAGAGCTTTGAGGTCATTAAAGAAGAACCAGAACATTAAGTAACTGTTTCATGAACTTCTGAGATCAGTAATCCTGCTTCTTCTTCCAGTGAGTCAACGTTTCTGTAATTATCACGACTCATGACTCACTAGAAACGGGTTTTCAAATGGATCCCAGAGACCCTTGAGACCATAAACTCATGTTTACAATGTTTACTGAGGTAATAAATGAAGTTCCTCAGAGACGTCTATAGAACCAGAGGAGCCCCCCCCCCCTGCTGGCTGGTAGACGGGATGAAGATTTCAGTTCACTTCTCAGAACCGGCCGGATTGAACTTCCTCTATGAACCAACTGTTATTAAACTCCAACAGCAGAAGTCCACATCGACATCAGCACCAATCACAGATATAGAGCAGATCAATAGAATATAGTATATATATATATAATCAGCTGCTGAGACCACAAACAGAACTCGTGTCATTTTCTGTAGTTGACTTGGATTGATCCGGTGGAGAAGGAAACCTCTCCAAAGGGATGATCATGTTGCTGGAGGTGGAAGAAGAGAACTGCTAACAACTTTATAGGCCGCTGTTAGCGGCTGTCAGCTGGTTCTGATGTTTTGCAGCCAGATATAGATAAATGCAGCGCTAATGGGATAATGAAACTGTCACCAGGACTCATTAAGTGAAAGCAGTCAGATGTTAATTGTGCTATGCTAATTAGTTAGCACTTTGCAGAGTCTTCAAGTTGTTTCACCTGCAGTTGGATCTGTGTTGTTGTGGAGGGTTGAGGTTTTGATGTTCCAACATGTTCTCAGACAGAAGCAGCAGCAGAACAAGAGCTTACTAAACCATAAAACCCCACTCACCCTCCCTAGTTTTGATATTCTGCTGTTTTCCTGCCCCACCAAACCCCACTGAGCTCGTATCTATTTCTGCAGACGGGAAGCAACGAAGGACTCGTAGAGAAAGAGAGAGGAGGAGTGAGGTGGAAAAACAAAACAAATTCTCCAACATGATGCCCGAGGCGGAGAGGCTCTGCAGGCGGACCGGCTCTCCTTCATCTTCCTGCCGACTGAGGAGAGGATTTTCAAACGCCGTCAGAAGCAGAGGGCATCCCCGCTAACAGGGAGGAGGGCCGGCGGCGACGCTGTCAGTCAACACGCCATCCGGAGCGGCTCATCTGTCCGCGTGTACGGCTTTATATTTATACCCTGTTACTGTAGGAAGGCCTGTGGGTCCCCTGACAACACCACCATGTGTGTGTGTGTGTGTGTGTGTAGGAAACGAGACAACTTACTGTCGGTGTTAAAAACAACATCCTACCAAACCTGCTGCATGTTGCCAGTGTGAAACCTTAAAGGTTCTATTAATCACCTTTTAATTTATAGAACACATTCATCAACATAAACTCCATCGTTGGTCCATGACGCCGTCCAGAACTACACATCGGACCACGTTGCTATTTCAACACCGTTCTGACACTGTTTGGTTAGATTTAGGCACAAAACCAAGTTGGTTAGGGTTAGGGTTAAGGAAAGGGCACGGTTTGGGTTGAAATAACTACCTGGGTTAGAATACTTTGTTAAGGTTAGCGGACCTGACCTGTGTTGATGGTTACAATAATATGACATTAATACATTAATACACTCATCCTATATGACATTAATACACTCATCCTATATGACATTAATACACTCATCCTATATGACATTAATACACTCATCCTATATGACATTAATACATTAATACACTCGTCCTATATGACATTAATACACTCATCCTATATGACATTAATACACTCATCCTATATGACATTAATACACTCATCCTATATGACATTAATACACTCATCCTATATGACATTAATACACTCATCCTATATGACATTAATACACTCATCCTATATGACATTAATACACTCATCCTATATGACATTAATACATTAATACACTCGTCCTATATGACATTAATACACTCATCCTATATGACATTAATACACTCATCCTATATGACATTAATACACTCATCCTATATGACATTAATACACTCATCCTATATGACATTAATACATTAATACACTCGTCCTATATGACATTAATACACTCATCCTATATGACATTAATACACTCATCCTATATGACATTAATACACTCATCCTATATGACATTAATACACTCATCCTATATGATATTAATACACTCATCCTATATGACATTAATACATTAATACAATCGTCCTATATGACATTAATACACTCATCCTATATGACATTAATACACTCATCCTATATGACATTAATACACTCATCCTATATGACATTAATACACTCATCCTATATGACATTAATACACTCGTCCTATATGACATTAATACATTAATACACTCATACTATATGACATTAATACACTCATCCTATATGACATTAATACACTCATCCTATATGACATTAATACACTCATACTATATGACATTAATACACTCATCCTATATGACATTAATACACTCATCCTATATGACATTAATACACTCATCCTATATGACATTAATACATTAATACACTCGTCCTATATGACATTAATACACTCATCCTATATGACATTAATACATTAATACACTCGTCCTATATGACATTAATACATTAATACACTCATCCTATATGACATTAATACACTCATCCTATATGACATTAATACACTCATCCTATATGACATTAATACACTCATCCTATATGACATTAATACACTCATCCTATATGACATTAATACATTAATACACTCGTCCTATATGACATTAATACATTAATACACTCATACTATATGACATTAATACACTCATCCTATATGACATTAATACACTCATCCTATATGACATTAATACATTAATACACTCGTCCTATATGACATTAATACACTCATCCTATATGACATTAATACACTCATCCTATATGACATTAATACACTCATCCTATATGACATTAATACACTCATCCTATATGATATTAATACACTCATCCTATATGTCAATTAATACATTAATACACTCATACTATATGACATTAATACACTCATCCTATATGACATTAATACACTCATCCTATATGACATTAATACACTCATCCTATATGACATTATTACACTCATCCTATATGACATTAATACATTAATACACTCATCCTATATGACATTAATACATTAATACACTCGTCCTATATGACATTAATACACTCATCCTATATGACATTAATACACTCATCCTATATGACATTAATACACTCATCCTATATGACATTAATACACTCATCCTATATGACATTAATACATTAATACACTCATCCTATATGACATTAATACACTCATCCTATATGACATTAATACACTCGTCCTATATGACATTAATACATTAATACACTCATACTATATGACATTAATACACTCATCCTATATGACATTAATACACTCATCCTATATGACATTAATACACTCATACTATATGACATTAATACACTCATCCTATATGACATTAATACACTCATCCTATATGACATTAATACACTCATCCTATATGACATTAATACATTAATACACTCGTCCTATATGACATTAATACACTCATCCTATATGACATTAATACACTCATCCTATATGACATTAATACACTCATCCTATATGACATTAATACACTCATCCTATATGATATTAATACACTCATCCTATATGACATTAATACATTAATACACTCGTCCTATATGACATTAATACACTCATCCTATATGACATTAATACACTCATCCTATATGACATTAATACATTAATACACTCATCCTATATGACATTAATACATTAATACACTCATCCTATATGACATTAATACACTCATACTATATGACATTAATACACTCATCCTATATGACATTAATACACTCATCCTATATGACATTAATACATTAATACACTCATCCTATATGACATTATTACACTCATCCTATATGACATTAATACACTCATCCTATATGACATTAATACACTCATCCTATATGACATTAATACACTCATCCTATATGACATTAATACACTCATACTATATGACATTAATACACTCATACTATATGACATTAATACACTCATCCTATATGACATTAATACACTCATACTATATGACATTAATACACTCATCCTATATGACATTAATACACTCATCCTATATGACATTAATACACTCATCCTATATGACATTAATACACTCATCCTATATGACATAAATACACTCATACTATATGACATTAATACACTCATACTATATGACATTAATACACTCATCCTATATGACATTAATACACTCATCCTATATGACATTAATACACTCATCCTATATGACATTAATACACTCATCCTATATGACATTATTGCACTCATCCTATATGACATTAATACACTCATCCTATATGACATTAATACACTCATCCTATATGACATTAATACATTAATACACTCATCCTATATGACATTAATACACTCATCCTATATGACATTATTACACTCATCCTATATGACATTAATACATTAATACACTCATCCTATATGACATTAATACACTCATCCTATATGACATTAATACACTCATCCTATATGACATTAATACACTCGTCCTATATGACATTAATACATTAATACACTCATACTATATGACATTAATACACTCATCCTATATGACATTAATACACTCATCCTATATGACATTAATACACTCATACTATATGACATTAATACACTCATCCTATATGACATTTTTACACTCATCCTATATGACATTAATACACTCATCCTATATGACATTAATACACTCATCCTATATGACATTAATACATTAATACACTCATCCTATATGACATTAATACATTAATACACTCATCCTATATGACATTAATACACTCATACTATATGACATTAATACACTCATCCTATATGACATTAATACACTCATCCTATATGACATTAATACATTAATACACTCATCCTATATGACATTAATACACTCATACTATATGACATTAATACACTCATCCTATATGACATTAATACACTCATCCTATATGACATTAATACATTAATACACTCATCCTATATGACATTAGTACATCTCATCCTATATGACATTAATACACTCATCCTATATGACATTAATACCCTCATCCTATATGACATTAATACACTCATCCTATAGTGACATTAATACACTCATCCTAGATGACATTAATACACTCATACTATATGACATTAATACACTCAATCCTAATATGACATTAATACACCTCATACTATAATGACATTAATACACTCATCCTATATGACATTAATACACTCATCCTATATGCACTAATACACTCATCCAATATGACATTAATACACTCATCCTATATGACATTAATACACTCATACTATATGACATTAATACACTCATACTATATGACATTAATACACTCATCCTATATGACATTAATACACTCATCCTATATGACATTAATACACTCATCCTATATGACATTAATACACTCATCCTATATGACATTATTGCACTCATCCTATATGACATTAATACACTCATCCTATATGACATTAATACACTCATCCTATATGGACATTATACATTAATACCTCATCCTATATGACATTAATACACTCATCCTATATGACATTATTACACTCATCCTATATGACATTAATACATTAATACACTCATCCTATATGACATTAATACACTCATCCTATATGACATTAATACACTCATCCTATATGACATTAATACAAACTCATCCTATATGACATTCATACATTAATACACTCATACCTATAATGACATTATACATTAATACACTCATCCTAGATGACATTAATACACTCATCCTATATGACATTAATACACTCATACTATATGACATTAATACACTGCATACTATATGACATTAATACACTCATCCTATATGACATTAATACACTCATCCTATATGACATTAATACACTCATCTATATGACATTAATACACTCATCCTATATGACATTAATACACTCATCCTATATGACATTAATACACTCATCCTCTATGACTTTAATACATTAATACCACTCGTCCTATATGACATTAATACACTCATCCTATATGACATTAATACACTCGCCTATATGACATTAATACATTAATACACTCATCCTATATGACATTAATACACTCATCCTATATGACATTAATACACTCATCCTATAGTGACATTAATACACTCATCCTATATGACATTAATACACTCATCCTATATGACATAAATAACACTCATACTATATGACATTAAATACACTCATACTATATGACATTAATACACTCATCCTATATGACATTAATACACTCATCCTATATGACATTAATACACCTCATCCTATATGAACATTATACACTATCCTATATGACATTAATACACTCATCCTATATACATTATTGCACTCATCCTATATGTACATTAATACACTCATCCTATATGACATTAATACACTCATCCTATATGACATTAATACATTAATACAACTCATCCTATATGAGCATATTAATACACTCATCCTATATGACATTAATACACTCATCCTATATGACATTTATACACTCGTCCTATATGACATTAATACATTAATACACTCATACTATATGACATTAATACACTCATCCTATATGACATTAATACACTCATCCTATATGACATTAATACACTCATACTATATGACATTAATACACTCATCCTATATGACATTAATACACTCATCCTATATGACATTAATACACTCATCCTATATGACATTAATACACTCATCCTATATGACATTAATACATTAATACACTCATCCTATATGACATTAATACATTAATATACACTCATCCTATATGACATTAATACACTCATACTAATATGACATTAATACACTCATCCTATATGACATTAATACACTCATCCTATATGACATTAATACATTAATACACTCATCCTATATGACATTAAATACACTCATACTATATGACATTAATACACTCATCCTATATGACATTAATACACTCATCCTATATGACATTAATACATTAATACACTCATCCTATAATGACATTATTAACACTCATCCTATATGACATTAATACACTCATCCTATATGACATTAATACACTCATCCTATATGACATTAATACACTCATGCCTATATGACATTAATACACTCATACTATATGACATTAATACACTCATACTATATGACATTAATACACTCATCCTATATGACATTAATACACTCATACTATATGACATTAATACACTCATCCTATATGACATTAATACACTCATCCTATATGACATTAATACACTCATCCTATATGACATAAATACACTCATACTATATGACATAAATACACTCATACTATATGACATTAATACACTCATACTATATGACATTAATACACTCATCCTATATGACATTAATACACTCATCCTATATGACATTAATACACTCATCCTATATGACATTAATACACTCATCCTAATATGACCATTATTGCACTCATCCTATATGACATTAATACACTCATCCTATATGACATTAATACACTCATCCTATATGACATTAATACATTAATACACTCATCCTATATGACATTAATACACTCATCCTATATGACATTATTACACTCATCCTATATGACATTAATACATTAATACACTCATCCTATATGACATTAATACACTCATCCTATATGACATTAATACACTCATCCTATATGACATTAATACACTCATCCTATATGACATTAATACATTAATACACTCATCCTATATGACATTAATACATTAATACACTCATCCTATATGACATTAATACATTAATACACTCATCCTATATGACATTAATACACTCATCCTATATGACATTAATACACTCATACTATATGACATTAATACACTCATACTATATGACATTAATACACTCATCCTATATGACATTAATACACTCGTCCTATATGACATTAATACACTCATCCTATATGACATTAATACACTCATCCTATATGACATTAATACATTAATACACTCATCCTATATGACATTAATACACTCATACTATATGACATTAATACACTCATCCTATATGACATTAATACACTCATCCTATATGACATTAATACACTCATCCTATATGACATTAATACACTCATACTATATGACATTAATACACTCATCCTATATGACATTAATACACTCATCCTATATGACATTAATACACTCATCCTATATGACATTAATACATTAATACACTCATCCTATATGACATTAATACATTAATACACTCATCCTATATGACATTAATATACTCATACTATATGACATTAATACACTCATCCTATATGACATTAATACACTCATCCTATATGACATTAATACATTAATACACTCATCCTATATGACATTAATACACTCATCCTATATGACATTAATACACTCATCCTATATGACATTAATACATTAATACACTCATACTATATGACATTAATACACTCATCCTATATGACATTAATACACTCATACTATATGACATTAATACACTCATCCTATATGACATTAATACACTCATCCTATATGACATTAATACACTCATACTATATGACATTAATACACTCATACTATATGACATTAATACATTCATCCTATATGACATTAATACACTCATCCTATATGACATTAATACACTCATCCTATATGACATTAATACATTAATACACTCATCCTATATGACATTAATACACTCATCCTATATGACATTAATACACTCATCCTATATGACATTAATACACTCATCCTATATGACATTAATACACTCATCCTATATGACATTAATACACTCATCGTATATGACATTAATACATTAATACACTCGTCCTATATGACATTAATACACTCATCCTATATGACAT
>NC_051277.1:83311-155811 GCF_015220745.1 Sebastes umbrosus | reverse complement strand
CTCTCCATCTATCTGGCTCTGTCAGCCACTCTCATTTTCCTGCATCTCCTCCACCATCTTTCATTATTTCTCTCTCTCTCTCAGCCTCTCAGCTTTAATTGAAGCAGTAGCAGCGGGGCGAGTGAGGCGATACCTGATTAGGAGGTTAAACCGATGGTGCGGCCCGATGGCAGATCCATCAGCTAATAAAAACAGGGAGACGATCATCTGCACAGCGCTCTCTCGCCCTCGCTCTTTTATTTGATTTTCAATTCAAAGGTGTCTTATTGGCAGAAAAATCTAAAGCCTCTCATCAAAGCACAAAACATCTTATACATCTCTCAGTTCATTCATCCCATATCACATCTAATATCAAATCTATCAAGAGGCAACAGATAAGACTCAGCTATAATGAGACTAAATCTTAGTGGCCCTCTTGAGGATGCAATTTCTATTATAGCTTACAACAAGGGTGTCGCTTTGTGTTGAAAAGTGGTGGGGATAACACTGTAACCAGCGGCCGCTAAACAATCTGGAACGTCAACATCTGGGGCAACCTGGTATCGTCAATTTACGTCCACTAAAAGTTATTGTTTTTGCCACTGAAAGACTCAGATTGTTATTCTAACTGTCTGACAGCGGAAGAGAAATAAAGCTGCTAAAACCCATCGGTATCATAGTACCTAACTGATAAAAACAAGTTATTGTATGGTTAAATGATCCAGGAGAGTCCAGTGTTTCTATGAGTAGCATTGGTGATGTCATTAAAAGAAATAATTCAAATGAGAAACAGCAGGGAAGAATACTTCTAGAACAAGCTGCTTTTTGAAAGAAATATGCATCCACATATATTCAAAAGTTGTCGGGTGACAGAACAAACTATCACAGTTAGTTATCAGTTTTCTTTCTCAATGGTGTCCACACACATTGAGAATCACCCACTGGGGACCATGAATATCCCCATTAAATATAATTACAATCAGAGCAGTTAACTATCTGGATACCTTGTCCAGTTACTTTGTGTACGTCTGGATCTGTTTTTCTTACTTTGGGCCTTTTCGTTGGGAAATCTTGTCCCTTTCTTGGGACAAACACAAACCTGACATGACAACGCCCCCGGGCACAACGCCCCCGTGCTCAACGCCCCCGGGCACAACGCCCCCGGGCACAACGCCCCCGGGCACAACGCCCCCGTGCTCAACGCCCCCGGGCACAACGCCCCCGGGCTCAACGCCCCCGGGCACAACGCCCCCGGGCACAACGCCCCCGGGCTCAACGCCCCCATGCACAACGCCCCCGGGCACAACGCCCCCGGGCTCAACGCCACGTGCACAACGCCCCGTGCACAACGCCCCCGGGCTCAACGCCCCCGGGCTCAACGCCCCGTGCATCACGCCCCCGTGCACAACGCCCCCGGGCACAACGCCCCCGGGCTCAACGCCCCGTGCACAACGCCCCCGTGCACTACGCCCCCGTGCACAACGCCCCCGTGCACCACGCCCCCGTGCACCACGCCCCCAGGCTCAACGCCCCGGGCTCAACGCCCCGTGCACAACGCCCCTGTGCACAACGCCAGCTCAATAAGTCCTGACCTCAACGCCATCCTTTGGGATAAACTGATTCGTCACCTGTGATCACCCAACATCATGGTTGGACCTCACTGATGCTCTTGTGTCTGAACGGGCAACACGTTCTCATTCCAACTCATCACATACTGACGCCTTGTCAGACCCCTCGGCGTCACTTTTCGGTCGCAGTAAACACGTTCTTAATGTGGTGAATTAAACTAAAACACTTGCTTATGATTAGGCAACAAAACCACTAAGTTAGATTTAGAATTACTACATTTTTACAGTTAAACTGCGACATGACATTATGAACACAGGACACGAACGATCAGCTGATTGCAAAGTGAAAGTGAAACGTAACGTACGGGACACGACGAGCGATGTCCTGGATGAAAGCCTTGCATTTGTTCATCCACCTCCCCGCCCGCCCGGTGTCTCTTTCACCATTTAAACTACGTCACCACACTCCCAGCACTCTTCCTCTGAGTGTTTACTGTTGCTGTGGATGGGTTTACATCGTAGTTAATGGAAAACCATGTGCGTCTCTAAAGGTGACTTATGTGGTGGGATTGAACGCCGATGGCCGAGACAAAGCGTCGGCATTTGACGCCGTGGGAATGAGAGTAGAGGCTGTTATAGCAGCACATTAATACCCACAGTTTTAGGAAGACATGTTCAACTACCACATATGGATATTAAGTTTGCGTGTCAACATTCATTTGGCTATATAAGCGCTCCGCTACTCATTTTGGGACCAAATTACAGGACCAACTGTTCTCTCCATCTTTTGGCGTCCTCAACTGGGCATTTCATTGTCCAAATTAAATTCTGGTGTCTGGTCACTGGTGGGAAATCTCCTCCTCCACACAGGAAGTGACTGATCCAAACTGAAGAGTCAAATCCAAATATATATTTTCCTAAAACTGCCGCGTAGTCCAACTGTTTCCTCTTACTGCCGTATGGGACCAACAAATAAGTTTGTAAAATAAATGAGAGGACCTGGTCACCTGAAGGGTCTGCAGCTGGAATATGGTGCTGCAGACTTTTCTCTTATAATATAATATAATATGCTTTCTTTGTATTTGGGGCACGGCTTGCAAAATAAATGCTTACTATTTCAACTTTGGGAGTTTGGGGGTTTCTTTTCTTTCATCAGTTACTACAGAGCTTCTCTTTCTCTCCCTCTGGTTACACTGTTGTATTAATGGGGTTTCTGATAACATGCATACAGGTTTACACACACACACACACTTATTACTGCAGCCACAGAGCTCGAGGTTCCTCCCCAGGTGATGCCGAGCTGCCCATAAAGCTATATGAGGTGTGGGATTAAGCCTTGGTGTGAGTGTGTGTACAATGAAAAACTTTGAATTGTTTCTAAAATGAAACTTTATATGAAACGTAGAGAACACACGACAATTTGAAAGTTGCAAACTAAAGTCTTATTTGTTCAAGGCCCTGACCTCTGACCTCTGACCTCTGACCTCTGGTTGGTGTCGGAGTAGATAGGTCAGGCAAGGACCAGGTGCTGGAGGCTGACACAGCTGGAACAACTGGACTCGGGGCTGGAGCGACTCAGTCTCACGGAGGTAATAGTCACAATATTGAATCTATTTGATTCGTGTACGTAGACACGAATTTCATTTTTATTTGTGACTTTCAACAACAGGTCTTTCGTGCGTTTTCCTACAAATGTCCAGAAACACGTGTTGCATGTGTCAGTTTCCGCTCCCTTCTTTTCAAAATGAAACGACTTACTTTAGGATTAGATCGACTTGGTTAGGCAACAAACTACTTAGTTAAGTTTAGGATTAGATCGACTTGGTTAGGCAACAAACTACTTAGTTAGGTTTAGGATTAGATCGATTTGGTTAGGCAACAAACTACTTAGTTAGGTTTAGGATTAGATCGACTTGGTTAGGCAACAAACTACTTAGTTAGGTTTAGGAATAGATTGACTTGGTTAGGCAACAAACTACTTAGTTAGGTTTAGGATTAGATCGACTTGGTTAAGCTTAGGCAACAAACTACTTAGTTAGGTTTAGGATTAGATCGACTTGGTTAAGCTTAGGCAACAAACTACTTAGTTAGGTTTAGGATTAGATCGACTTGGTTAAGCTTAGGCAACAAACTACTTAGTTAGGTTTAGGAATAGATCGACTTGGCTAGGCAACAAACTACTTAGTTAGGTTTAGGATTAGATCGACTTGGTTAAGCTTAGGCAACAAACTACTTAGTTAAATTTAGGATTAGATCGACTTGGTTAAGCTTAGGCAACAAACTACTTAGTTAGGTTTAGGATTAGATCGACTTGGTTAAGCTTAGGCAACAAACTACTTAGTTAGGTTTAGGAATAGATCGACTTGGTTAGGCAACAAACTACTTAGTTAGTTTTAGGATTAGATCGACTTGGTTAAGCTTAGGCAACAAACTACTTAGTTAGGTTTAGGAAAACATCGCGGTTTAGGTTTGAATATCGCCGGAAGTTGCATAACTTAAGTACGGAAGTTACATGACAAATAAATCAACGTTGACTTCTGGTTTCACACGGGAGACGAATGCCGGTCTCCTGGTGAAGGTCCTGTGTTTCCAGCCTGACCTCCTCCCTACGTGGCGTTCACTGCTCTTTATACTTCCTGGTTCATGATTACGTGGATAACATACACATTTATTTGGTGGGATATATACAGAGCATTACTTTTCGTAGGTATAGCTACAAATGCTGTATGAAATCAGCCTGCTTAAATCGATGTATTTCTTCAATCAACATGACAAACGTTGACAGTTGCTACTCCAGAAAGTGATGGATGGTCAACGGGACGTCTGACTGAGAAATGAAATGAAAATGAAATGACAGTTCAGTCTGGTAATCTGGCTGGGTAAAGTAAAGTAATAAGCACAAACTTCATGTTAAATACTGTTAAAACATGTTGTAGAAAAAGAACAGGTCAGTGTTGTTCCAATAAGCAGAGAGGGATGAAGAGGGACAGAGAAAGGAAAGAGGACTGAGCAGAGGATCAGAGAGAGAAGTGAACCTGGAAGATAAACCTCCATCAGCAGCAGCAGCTTAGACTCTAATA
This sequence comes from Sebastes umbrosus, assembly GCF_015220745.1. Taxonomy (NCBI): domain Eukaryota; kingdom Metazoa; phylum Chordata; class Actinopteri; order Perciformes; family Sebastidae; genus Sebastes; species Sebastes umbrosus. The sequence goes on along the minus strand of NC_051277.1, from coordinate 151,184 downwards.
AATGTTTGGTGTGGAGTAAATTGCTTGCTGGCCGCTGGTGTTTGACCACAGTCTGCTCTGTCACTGAGCTTTCAGCCTCTGAACTCACATCTGAAAAACACCCATCTGGGCCTCTCACACTCACTGTGCAGAGCTGAGGCCTGGAGAGCAAATAAACATTTATCTGCTCTGTGGACGCAGGAATATAGGAGAAAAAACATGTTAATTCTACGAGCCAGTCATCGTGTTATGGCCAGGATTTCTTCATCCTGTTGCTCTCCTCGCCCTTTTGACTTTTCTTACATTTTATTCTACTCATTTCTGTGACTCCAGACTCTCAAACAGACACAAAGAGCTGCTGGTTTAGCTCCAGCTTGGCTTCTTTGTGTACAACCACCAAAAAGACCACAACAGAGTCCTGAAGCCGATACAAAGCCGGCTTTCTGTGTGGAGTGAAAGGAGTGTTTCAAACAGAGGTAAGTCGGATTGGTTCTTCCTCTGAGGCTGAATGTGTGTTTATCAGTGAAATCACCTGGTGGAGGACTTGGCAGCAGTAAAAACCTGCAGATTTTTGGCTCCATATGGCACATAAAGGAACAATTCAGTTTACGTGGACCGCACCTGAAAATGGGAGAAAGGGAATTATAGCAACTCTTGCAGGAAAAACAAATGTTTTCACCTTGTTGTTCAATATTTAGCAACATTATTAGCTGTTTTTGCCCAGATTTAGATTAAATTATTGACACACTCAAGTCTCAACGGATCTGGAGCCAAGAGACAATTAGCCTAGCTTAACATAAAGACGGAAAGCTGGGAGAAACAGGCTCTTTCTAAAGTTCAATTAGACACCTGGCAACACCTCTAAAGCTCATTAACGAACCTGTTGTATCTCAAACATTTCATCCACATACAAGCAGACTTGTAAAAAAGGGTTTTAGAGATAACTTTGTACTGAAACTGTGCCTTAATGCTAAGATAATATCCTCCCAGCTCTAGCTGCAAGTTTAGCGTACAGTTTTAAAAAGATAAAGCAAAATGAATAATAAGCATTACTTTAAATGTTGGACATGCTTTTAACTCACTATCCCAGACTCATGGGAACGCGTATAAATAGCACGACATTACACAGATATTTCATGCGTCATGAAGACGCTGTTTTTTGCGTTTCATTTGTACGCCATGCAACAAAACCACTTTGTTAGGTTTAGGAAAAACATCATGGTTGGGCTGAAAATAAGTATGCAAGTAAAATATGAACAGAAAAACACGTGACAAATGTCACTAACTTGCAAAACAAAACACCGACTCCTGGTTAAAAGTCCTGTGTACATTTGGAATAATAATAATAATATTTAACTTAAAGGAAATGTAAGGGTTAAAATGCTCACCCAGATAAATCTGATATATTTGAATGAAAAACTGAACAAGTGGTTCAGAAGACGTATGGATGGAAGGAAACTCCCTCCAGCTGAATGTGACCAGCTGATCTCTCTGCAGCTGTTCTGACGCTTTCTGACAAACAGCAGAGCTAACAGCAGATCTGTGGAGCGTAGCAGCCATTAGCATCGACAGCGTTCCAGGCAGCGAGCCGTTTACATCTGTCGCTGCAGTTGGACATCCTCCTCAGCTCTGTGTGTGTGTGTGTGTGTGTGTGTGTGTGTGTGTGTGTGTGTGTGGGTGTTTGTTTGTTTGTTTGTCTGTTCTGTCTCCCAGCCACCTGTCACACGCCGTGATTTTACCTGGCGGTGAATGTCGGCACGAGTCCCTGCCTCGTCCTGTTTCGAGCTGGGGAAGGTCACCTACTTTGTTGGTTGCTACCAAACTAGTAAGTTTCCCAGAAAAAGTGCTAAAGTCACTTTTTATAGCTTTTTCAAACAGTTTTTTTTCCAAACTGTGAAATATTAGAAAGTTTGAGGAAGAGCCTCAATGCTCCCAAACACAGGAATACACATTGGAAACAAAGCAGTTCCTTGTTTGGGTAAAGACTTTGATTGTGACAGAAATGTGTCCTTCACACAGACCGTCAAACACAAAGCTGCTCAGATTGCTTCTCTTTACTTATTCTTTTATGACTTTGTTCCTCATTTCCTGAAATGTGTTTGCCAAGTTTTTACTGTAGAAAAAAGCTTTTGGTACAAAAACAAGTATCTGAAAATTTTAAACAATAACATACATTCCAAATTTCCTGGAATATACCAAACTGTTGGATTGGTTACGGTCATCAGTTTCACCGTCTTTTCTTACCAACCAGTTCTCACTCCCAACTCGTCAAATAGGACACTTGGTCGGTGCTCCTCACCGCCTGATACCAACACACCGAGGTTAGGGTTAGGGCACCGACGTTTAGCGTCTGTATGATACTTTCAGCTAACGCCAATGTAAACCCACCTCCATCATTATTAAACGTTCACAGCAACTGACGTAGTATAAAGAGCGAGAAAGTCTGCGTGGGGCCAACCCGTTCTCACTCCCAACCCGTCAAATACCGCCGTTTGTCGAGTGCCCCTCGGCATCGGAAACTGACGCTCAGAAGCACCGACGAACCGGGCTTTCAACTAACTCTAATGTAAACCCACATGCGGCGCTATTCAACAGTCGGATAAAGAGGCGTAGTATTAATAGCGTGACAGTCCGTTCAGGATGGTTGAGAGGAGAGGTGGAGGGGTCACACAAACACAGGACTTTCAACCAGAAGACAGTATTTGTGTCCCGTGTGAAACCAAGTCAAAGTTGACTTATTTGTTCACATCCGTTACGTGACTCGTTAGTCATTCTTTAGTCACTTGAGTCGTTAATCAGTGAAGTTAACGCCAACCACGATCCTTTCTTAACCCTAAGCGGTTTTGTTGCCTAAACTTAACTTCCCTTAAAGACAGAAGTTTATTTTGAAAAGAAAATGCATGTAACGAGCATAGATTGACACGCCAACCCTGATGCAATCATCTGAATCAACTTCCACATCACTGATTCTTTCAGTAATTCATATTCAGTTGTTCTGGTGTCACTGAAGAGACTGTCGACCAATCAGAGCTTGAAAGGCTGGATAAAAAATGGCAACGTCATCTACATGCCTTTGGTTTCACACTATTCCACTGAGCAACAGGTGGCGGTAACGCCGTGAGATATGCAGCAATGCACCAACAAAGACAGAGAAGAAGACGACGGTGAGCTATTAAACAATAAAGGATTTGAAATACTTCACTTAAATACGTCTTTGTAGATGTTTTATCAGGAAAGAAATGCTTTCAACACATTGTTGGAGCTGAAGGATTCACACCATCGTGTTGGTGAGTAAAAACTAAATTAAGTCATAACTTTAATAGAAAGTTAAATTTAAATTTGACAGTAATGTTGCTAAAAGGAATGTTTATTAGTCCTCCACTGAAAATAGTCCCCAGCAAATGCACATTTTACTCCTGTTTGAGCAGCGTCTGCTTAAAACTACAGCGCCTTTTAAAACTCTGTTTGTAAAGATGGAGCCACTCGGCTTGGTGCTGAATGCCACAGACAGGATGGGGGGTGGGGGGGTTAGAAGTGTTGAGAGATAACACATTGTTGGTTTTGGTCTTTTTTTACGCTTACCGTTGACAAAAAAGAAGCTTCCTGTGTGTCGAACCTGAATCAGACGGAGCCAAACACTTGAAAAGTCCTTCAAACACAGACAACAAATGCTGCAGCCTTTTTATCGCCTGGATCTGGAGGCCACCGTCATCCTGGATTCTTTCATCCAGTACAAAATGATTTCCATTTCACAAAGCTGGTCAGCAATGAGCAGCATTAAAATGTGTCTCTCTTTACTGGCGCTCCTATCCATCGCCTCACCAATCATTCAAGACCACTCCGGTTTGTCCCATGCACATGTTGTTGCCATGGTGACGGCCGTAAACAGTCCTCGTCCCGCCTGCAGTCCTCAGCAGGGAGCTGACAGTAACATCTGAGAAGATCTTGTTATTAAAGAACATATCATTTATTTGAGCAGTGTGGTGCAGAGCTGTAGTTGGTGTTTTAATAATGACGGCTCTGCAGCTGCTGTGTTGGTGCCGATCATAAATGAACAGAAACACGACGCCCCGTTTAATGTCTTCTTTGTGTTCTGATGATTTTTAGTGTGACTGATTATTGATCAGATATCTATAAAGGAGGCCTGTTACCTGTGGAAGCCTTCAGTGTGAGGAGGAGCTGAGGATAAAATACCTGATCTGACTCATCTTGATTTGAGTCTCAGGTTTTCATCCGCAGGCTGCTGCTGCCCTCCAGTGTCTCCTGCAGCTGCAGCAGCGCGCTGAGCAGCGTCTCTCTGCTGCTCTGGTGGACTATTGTGTCCATTGAGTCATGCAACAAACGTCCCCACGCAGCCGGAATGAATCTGGGACATTGCTGTTGCTGGTGTACGGTGTGCTTTTTAACCAGCAGGCCATCAGAACAGCAAACGTCTTGCCTTTAAACACAAAATACTGAGCTAAAATACGCAGTGCAAGACACACAGACTGTGTGGGCGTCTCCTGTTTCTGTTCAAATAGCAGTCGTATGTGCAACAGTGCAACGTGGTGGTGGTGGTATTTGTAGAAGAAATGTCTTCATGTCTTAATGTTTTCAAAAGATTTAGTTTTTGTTTGAAAGCATTATTTGATGATGACAATTTTTAAGATGCAACAAATGTAAATAAAAAAATATAATGCAATAATAAAAATATGCAATGCTGTGGTGCCTTGACATACTACTAATAGATGCATTGTTCAATACCTCGTTTCACACATTGATTTCATTTTGTTGGATTTATCAGATTTTGAGCCCGAAATTAGGAGGAAGTCTGTGTTGAGTTTTTCATGTTGAAAGTCTGCTGTGAAAATGCAGCTGATTAGACTGTTGTCAGGCTATAAAATATCATTATTATTATTATTATTATTGTTATTATTATTATTAATAAATAGGTGTTATCAGTCGCTTTAAGCACCATAGATGTGTTCACCCAGGAGACCAGAGTTTACATCCCATTTGAAACCAATAATGTGGAGTTGTCATTGAGTTCATTGTTATTTTAATCCAAAACACGATGCTTTTCCCTAAACTTAGCTGTTGTTTTGCCTAAACCTAAATAAATTGTGGTTTTGTTGTCTAAACCTTCAAGTTTCACTTTCACCTTTACAACGCAGTGTGTAGTAGGCCCCTACTGACCCACATCTATGGTGATTATAGTGACTGATAACTCATTTAATGGCCTGATAACAGTCGAATCAGGAGTAAAATGAGACAAAAACAATTATAAATACTGTGTTACGCCCCCCCCCCCCCCCCTCGGGCAGCCCTACTGGGGCGAACAACACTTCAACACTTCAACACTTCAACATGGACCCCAACCAACCACAGAAGACACCTTTAAAACTCTCAAGTCCATAAGATTTATTAACAAAGACATATGAAAAAGACAATATCAAGTCCTGAGCTTAGACACCTCATTGAGCAAATGCAGCACACCTGGGCACCTCGTTGAGGAGTGCAGCACACCTGGGCATCTCGTTGAGGAGTGCAGCACACCTGGGCACCTTGTTGAGGAGTGCAGCTCACCTGGGCACCTCGTTGAGTGCAGCACACCTGGGCACCTCGTTGAGTGCAGCTCACCTGGGCACCTCGTTGAGTGCAGCACACCTGGGCACCTCGTTGAGGAGTGCAGCTCACCTGGGCACCTCGTTGAGCAGTGCAGCTCACCTGGGCACCTTGTTGAGGAGTGCAGCTCACCTGGGCACCTCGTTGAGGAGTGCAGCTCACCTGGGCACCTCGTTGAGTAAATGCAGCACACCTGGGCACCTGGTTGAGCAAATGCAGCACACCTGGGCACCTGGTTGAGGAGTGCAGCACACCTGGGCACCTCGTTGAGGAGTGCAGCTCACCTGGGCACCTCGTTGAGTAAATGCAGCACACCTGGGCACCTGGTTGAGGAGTGCAGTTCACCTGGGCACCTCGTTGAGTAAATGCAGCTCACCTGGGCAGAGCTACTGGAGAGGGACAGCAGCACAGAGAACACATACAGCCGTAACATTCTGTAACAAACATTGATGAAGAAAGTAAACCTTTAACTGCATCAGGAAACACTGACAACACGCTTCCCTGCTGCTCTCCTGTTTTGGTAGATTAATGTGCACATTAATAGTTTATTTGTTGTAATGTTCTGTAAAACTCCACGTTAGTCATCCTGCTCATAAAAACTAGAAATAGTTATGTAAAAGGAAAAAAGTAGAAAATAAAATGAGAGCTCTTTCTTGCAGCTGTGGTCAGACCTGGAGGTGGTAAACCTCAGGTGAATTACAACTAAAGGTGGAAAAAATCCCCAAGAGTCTTTTTATCGGTTCTCTTTTCGTCCACCACTTGGCAGGAATATTGCCAAAACAATCAATAACCGCTGCCTGGCTTGAAGAAAACCACCAGAGTTTTATAAGACGTGTGTGTGGAGCGAAAACAGAAAAACACAGCTCAAAGAAGCAGCCTGTGGCGAGCCTGGAGGCCAGAACCCACCAGCAGTTTAACGCTGGAGGAGTTCTGCTTATATAATACTAAATACTTCTACTGAGTTATAGAGAGGTGTTTGCAGGTGTTGGTGCACAGTACAAACTGATAATCCTCACAGAAGGATATCAACACCGAGTGTTTTAAAAGTATAACATCGTCTACTCTGTGATTATCAATGTGTCTGGACAGGAAGTGTAACAGCAGAGAGAATCCAAACCACCTTTTGGAGTCTTTCATATGTTTGAGTTTGTTTTGGGAGTTTTATCAGCTGAAGGTTTCTGTTGGGGACAAATGACTTCTGAAAGAGGTCAGAATTGAGCATTTGTGTTATATAATTGCTGTTATCAGGCCTGAACAGATAACAAAGACAGAATTTCCGGCTTTTCAGTCGTTTGTTAAAGTCATTAAATGCTTTCAGGTCTTATTTCCTGTCTACTTTTGCTAATTTTCAATACAAACAACATCATTTAGCCTTTTATACCAAATAAATACTTCAAAATGATCATTTCTAAAGCTTTCACTCATCAAAGTCTATCCTGTATATTTATTAGACGTGTTCCCGTCTATGTAAGAGTTTACATGTGGTGGTCATGTGTTGCCTATCATGACTCAATCCCTGCTTCTATCTTTTCAACACCAGAAAAAAAGAGTTAAAACACCCAATTAAACAGAATTTAGAATTTATTCCACCGACTCACAGGACGTGTTCCCTCCATTTACTCCGGGCCCGGCGCCGCAGGAGGACAGCGCTGTCTGTTACGAGAAGGCGTGCGTAGGCGTGCGTAGGCGTGCGTAGGCGTGCGTAGGCGTGCGTAGGTGTGGCGCCGACCGTAGTCCTGAAACCGAGCGCAGGAGATCGATAGACTTTTCGTGATTGAACTTTCGGCCATAACTCCCCAACCGAGCACATCGATGTAAAATCAGACATTCAGTGGCCACATAAAGCCAGAATGGAGGATCCTTTGTTTCATTACCACATTTTCCCGCCACTGCGACGATTCGACTGTGAGATTGGCGGTGGAATCAGGCTCCTTTGAATAAGGAATAGTCAACTATTTGGGGTCACCCCTAATATTATATTATATATTTATAATTTCAAACTCAACAGACACAAACGTCCTACCTGTGCTCAGTTCTAACAACCGTTAAACTGCTCAACACTCCCAGTTTGACTAAACAAACTGATGAAAACAGGTTTGTGTTAACAGGCTGATAGTTTTGGTTGTGTTTGTGCTGAGGACAGTTTGTCCTTTCAGCTCTGTAGCTCTGCTGCTGCTGAAAGGAGATCACATACTGTCCTATCCACTACATGTATTCTATTTTATTCTATTCTATTACATACCTAACAGGTGTACCATCGTTCAGCACCTTCTGTATGAATAAACAGCATTATGGATCTTTTCGGATGTATTGAGCAGAAATTTACGTCGTCACTTCCTGAGAGCCTCCTTGCTGGTTGGAGACGTGTAACCATGGTAACCATGGTAACCATGGTAACCCGTACTAACCTCATGTGACCAAAACGACGGTTTATGAGAATTCAAATCTGAATTAATTTTAAATGTATCTTACGCTGAGCAAAGTGAAATCTTATACTTACAGTTAAACTGAAGCGTTATTGATGCTACAGAGCTGTCCGAGACGTCTGTTATGAACATTGTCGTCACTGCCGCATTGCATTGTGGGATATTAATGCCAGCCTAGTGTCCAGTATGTGCATACGGTAATATTTCACCAGTGATAGTATACAATTTACGTAATATTGGTTTCATACTGAGGTTTTAGACATGGTACCCAAAGTGTATTTACATTAACATCAAGAAATAACGGGAGTAAAAACACAACACATCATAAAATCATAAAAAGCACAGCGACAATGTTACAGCGGATGTTAGATAGGTTAGGTAGTTTTCATATCGCCCCCGTAGTTCTCCGATACGCGGGAGAAATTTCAGTTGGTTGCAATCTGCAACCTCAACGCTAGATGGCGCCAGATCCTCCACGCTGTACTTTTACTTAAGTATGTTATCTAAATACTTCTACCACCACTGCTGGGCTAGAAAACTACTCAAAACTACTCTCCTCTAAAAAATAATTTAATTTATTATAATTTATAGTATTTTCAATAAAAAATGCCGGAGCTGAACATCAGTCGAGGCTGCAGCAGCAACAGAGAGCTGAACATCAGTCGAGGCTGCAGCAGCAACAGAGAGCTGAACATCAGTCGAGGCTGCAGCAGCGACACGGAGCTGAACATCAGTCGAGGCTGCAGCAGCAACACGGAGCTGAACATCAGTCGAGGCTGCAGCAGCAACAGAGAGCTGAACAGCAGTCGAGGCTGCAGCAGCAACAGAGAGCTGAACATCAGTCGAGGCTGCAACAGCAACACGGAGCTGAACATCAGTCGAGGCTGCAGCAGCAACAGAGAGCTGAACATCAGTCGAGGTTGCAGCAGCAACAGAGAGCTGAACATCAGTCGAGGTTGCAGCAGCAACACGGAGCTGAACATCAGTCGAGGCTGCAGCAGCGACACGGAGCTGAACATCAGTCGAGGCTACAGCAGCAACACGGAGCTGAACATCAGTCGAGGCTGCAGCAGCAACAGAGAGCTGAACAGCAGTCGAGGCTGCAGCAGCAACAGAGAGCTGAACAGCAGTCGAGGCTGCAGCAGCAACACGGAGCTGAACATCAGTCGAGGCTGCAGCAGCAACAGAGAGCTGAACAGCAGTCGAGGCTGCAGCAGCAACAGAGAGCTGAACATCAGTCGAGGCTGCAGCAGCAACACGGAGCTGAGCATCAGTCGAGGCTGCAGCAGCAACAGAGAGCTGAACAGCAGTCGAGGCTGCAGCAGCAACAGAGAGCTGAACAGCAGTCGAGGCTGCAGCAGCAACACAGAGCTGAACATCAGTCGAGGCTGCAGCAGCAACAGAGAGCTGAACATCAGTCGAGGCTGCAGCAGCAACACGGAGCTGAACATCAGTCGAGGCTGCAGCAGCAACACGGAGCTGAACAGCAGTCGAGGCTGCAGCAGCGACAGAGAGCTGAACATCAGTCGAGGCTGCAGCAGCGACAGAGAGCTGAACATCAGTCGAGGCTGCAGCAGCGACAGAGAGCTGAACATCAGTCGAGGCTGCAGCAGCGACAGAGAGCTGAACATCAGTCGAGGCTGCAGCAGCGACAGAGAGCTGAACAGCAGTCGAGGCTGCAGCAGCGACAGAGAGCTGAACATCAGTCGAGGCTGCAGCAGCGACAGAGAGCTGAACAGCAGTCGAGGCTGCAGCAGCGACAGAGAGCTGAACAGCAGTCGAGGCTGCAGCAGCGACAGAGAGCTGAACAGCAGTCGAGGCTGCAGCAGCAACAGAGAGCGAACAAGAGACAAGAATGAGATAAAGACTTCACTGGGCTGCACCGTGTCCACACACGTCTTCAGTTCTTATCAAATATAACTAATAACATCAGCAGAAATCCCAAATCAGAAAAAAAACACTGTTCCTGTTTTCCTCTTTTCCTTTTTAATACAAACAAGAGTTTATTTCCTCGGCTTTAAATGATATTCCAGCTCTTTCATCATCGGAGATGACTGGAGCCAAATTAAACACCTGTTGTTCCAACCCTGTTTCTGTGCGTTGCTCGTATTTATTGTTTCTTTCTATATTTCCGTGGAGGCCGGCCGGCCGGCTGTGTTTTATTCTGCAGCAGGTGAATCTACTTTCCTTCCTCCTGGGATTCACTCTGTGCCCAAACATCTTCACACTTCTACCAGAAAGGAGTTTATACTCCACTTGTATTATTGGGGCTTACAAATAAAATACTAGTGTTGTTTTAATAGAGTTTTTATTGGATTTTTGGTTTCTCTCACATTCAGTAACTCACAGGTGGCACATTTAATAGCAAACTGTGCATTAGCAGCTTCCAGATCTATTTCCTGCCTCCGGGCGGCGGCTCCCTCTCCTACCTGTTTACTCTCCATCTGCGGGGGAACTAAAGTGTTTGTTTTGCTCTTTTTGTTCCTCACTAAATCTAAACTGGACCAGTTTGTCTTATAAATTAATATTTCCTCTACAGACCGAGATCGTTGTTGAGATAAATGCTCGAAGCTCGTCGGAAGTCACCGGAGAAATTGTGGAATTTAACTGTCTAAAGAAAGTAGTGAAGTCCTGCAGACTCTCAGCAATAAGTTTAGTGAAAGAGCAACGGAAACAACTCCATCAATGCATCTTAAGGTCCATAGAATAAAATACTAAATACTGAAATTGAACAACAAGAGCAGTTTAAGTAGAAGAAAATCAAATGAAGATTGACAACAATTAGTCCAAGGATTTCACATAAAAAGAAGGATAATACAGTCAAAGGAATTGTATCTAATCTAGAAGTATTTTAATAATAAACACCTAAAAGTGTTTTCAAAATCTACTAATGAAAACAGATGGAAACTATTCTTAAAGAACATAAGCTTAGACTCAGGCCAACAGATCGTCAACATGTGGACAGGTGGTGAGAACAATCACTGCTCGTCAGGGAGAATCTGAGTCACCTGGACGTGATGCCATATCAGCTGGTAGCAGTCAGCCGGTCCGGCCTAAAGGGCTCACAGACCACGTCTGTTTGGTTTGGTTGAGTTCATCTTTCTTAAAGTAATGTAGGCCTAAATAAAGCCATTTTAAACATATATACGGTCTCCCCTCTGTGTTCACCACTGAGCTTTGTTGTGACAGAAAACAAGCAGAATAAAATGATATGAACCCAGAGAGGCCCTCCCTTTGTTCCCAGAGTCCCTGTTATAAACTAACATGTCAGAGGTTGATATAAACTAACATGTCAGAGGTTGATAACATGATCAGAGGTTGATATAAACTAACATGTCAGAGGTTGGTATAAACTAACATGTCAGAGGTTGATATAAACTAACATGATCAGAGGTTGATATAAACTAACATGTCAGAGGTTGATATAAACTAACATGTCAGAGGTTGGTATAAACTAACATGTCAGAGGTTGATATAAACTAACATGTCAGAGGTTGGTATAAACTAACATGTCAGAGGTTGATATAAACTAACATGATCAGAGGTTGATATAAACTAACATGATCAGAGGTTGATATAAACTAACATGATCAGAGGTTGATATAAACTAACATGTCAGAGGTTGGTATAAACTAACATGTCAGAGGTTGATATAAACTAACATGTCAGAGGTTGATATAAACTAACATGATCAGAGGTTGATATAAACTAACATGTCAGAGGTTGATATAAACTAACATGATCAGAGGTTGATATAAACTAACATGATCAGAGGTTGATATAAACTAACATGTCAGAGGTTGATATAAACTAACATGGTCAGAGGTTGATATAAACTAGCATGGTCAGAGGTTGATATAAACTAACATGTCAGAGGTTGATATAAACTAACATGATCAGAGGTTGATATAAACTAACATGGTCAGAGGTTGATATAAACTAACATGATCAGAGGTTGATATAAACTAACATGTCAGAGGTTGATATAAACTAACATGATCAGAGGTTGATATAAACTAACATGGTCAGAGGTTGGTATAAACTAACATGTCAGAGGTTGATATAAACTAACATGTCAGAGGTTGGTATAAACTAACATGATCAGAGGTTGGTATAAACTAACATGATCAGAGGTTGATATAAACTAACATGTCAGAGGTTGATATAAACTAACATGATCAGAGGTTGATATAAACTAACATGGTCAGAGGTTGATATAAACTAACATGGTCAGAGGTTGATATAAACTAACATGATCAGAGGTTGATATAAACTAACATGGTCAGAGGTTGGTTATCTTCACAGTTCAAACTAGAAACAGATGAAGGGAGACAGGATGTTTCCAATGCAGTGGCACTGTGGAGATGTCACTGATGTTTAACTTGCACAAATTACATTTTTTGCCTTTATTCCAAAAAAAGACAATATTCCTACTATGCTCTGCATTGTGATATATCCAAAAACCTGCTGATATCCAAGTCTGTTATAATGTTTAAAAGTAGGTGTGTTTCTCCTTCTAACCACAAAGAAACTTTTGGGCACGCTTCTCTGCAAACTGTCGGCTGGTTGGTTTGTGCACTGACTGCAGGTCCTGAGTCTATTAACTCCAATGGGAGAAGTGAAGGTGAACACAGATTATGACGGATTCTTTCACCCCATAGTCACCAAAGTAAAGAACATTCTGACACTAAAATGGCATTTTTCAGACGAAACCCTGAATAATATCAGCATATCCCACATGTCTTAATCAGAAAATGTGCCATTCGTAATAGCTCAATTCAGAATATATATATATATATATATATATATTTACATGACCTGTATCTAATTCAGAATATTGTCATATTTGTAATAACAGTGGACAATTATGCAGTATGTAAACGTAGTCAGTGTCTAAAGAGGAAGAGAGAAGACCGTCTTGTCGTCAGATGTGAGGATTGCGGTTTCAGAGTTTAACATCAGGAGGCTAAAAAGCATGACATTAGCCGCTTGCTAAACCGTTAGCCTCCGTGGTTTCTAGACGCCGACGGTAAGGTTAATATTACCGATGCTTAGCAGCGATGTTCTCATGACTTAACCACTTGAATACCACTACGCATATTGTCTACACAAATTCCCACATAATAACCACAAGCTCACAAGTTCCACTTGAAGGCAGCATAAAATATAAAATATACAACAATGAAGAATTTAACTCATGAAATTAAATCTGTGGTTTTTTTTTCATCACAGACAGGAAGAAAGCCCCAAAGCTTCATGAAGCTTCGTCCAGCCACTTCAGTGACAGTCATTCAGCCGTCCTTTCTTGTGATTCCTCCAAACACATAAACACACAGCAAATGAGAACTAAGTATTCTAGAGGGGATGCTGTTTTTCTTTGACTGGTGATTTCATTACACCAGTTATCCCCAGTGTTACCCAGTCGTAGGTCTGACTGATCCTTCCCAGTGTTACCCAGTCGTAGGTCTGACTGATCCTTCCCAGTGTTACCCAGTTGTAGGTCTGACTGATCCTTCCCACCATCCTGTTGAAAGAAACATCTTAAATCAGACACAGAGCTCAGCATCATGTCCACGTTGCTGCCACTAGGTGCTGCTGTTGGTGCTGTTTTGGCTGAAGGTCTATATATTTATAACGTCCTGAGTGTGTAATGTGTCTCTCAAACATCAGATGGCGCTCTGCACAAAGGAAACATCATCACACACTGCATTACCTCCTTATTTATTTATGACAAACCTTTAACATCCATCATTCTAACCGTCACCAAAAGATCATCTTCACCCTAAAATAAACTCCGTGGGGAACAAATGTTTGATCCCGTGGAAAGAAGGCGAGTCCCCATGATGTGAGCAGATGTTTGTACAGTCACACACTCACCAAGACTCTGAAGGAGGATTCACACACATATTTAATAAAATGTGATGAAGTTGTGAATGCTGTTTGAGTTCCCACATTTGACATGATGACCTCTTTAGAAATTCATTTAAACATGATACACACTTTATTGAAAAACTTACAAAACTAACATAAAAACATCTTCAAACAAAAAGACTATGTACAAAGTGCTGTTCCTCTGGTTTGCAAAATACAGTTAAAAAAGTCACAAATAACAAGACAACTTTGGATAGAAGTTAAATCAATAACTTAAGAAACAACTGCAGAGTTATTGCTACCCATAATGCAACAGTTAATATTCCCAAATCCTCCTGAAAGAGCACAGACGGTGATCTTAAAGTAGATTAACTTTCAGAAGGTGGAGTTGGTCAAACTCTCTTTCTTCTCTGCATTCAGCTGGTTTCTGTTTAGTCTTGAGGAAAAACACAAAGACAAAGCAACATTTCCTTTCTGGTCGCCGGCCAAAACACAAAACTAGAGCCAAGTTTACTACGTCCTGACAGACTGTTCATCCGCCCGAACAGGATCAAGATAACAAGGAAACTAGACACGTTTTCACCGTTCAGATTCACCATCAGTGATAACGTCTACTGCGACTGAAGTTCCTGTTTTCCTTCACTTCCTGTTTTCCTTCACATCATCGTCTGTTTTCCCTCCACTTTACTCGTCTTTCAGAGTAAATATTCTGAAACTAAACCTGTCTCCAGTTTGTCTTTTAGTCTACAGACTCCTCTGTCTTTGTTCTCCTTCCACCACACTTGACTCATTTCATTTACTACATTAAAGCTGGATTGAAGTGCCTGATGCTTCCTGATTTAAAACAGAATCTAAGTACTGTAGCACCATTTTAACCGGATCTGTCGTGTTCAACACATCTGCATTCATACATCGGTCTGAGGACGGAGAGTCTGTCCATCTGTTGAATCATTGATTCTAACCATCTCCTCCTCGGATTAAGATGAAATTTACACACCTGACATGTTTAGCTTTTGAGACATTTGATATTTGAGAATAAGCTCAGAGAATATCTCAATGATCAGCAGGTTGTTTGTTCTGGCGTCTTGATACCGACGCACAAGGACGTGAAGTGGAAATTAGAGGCTGTGATGAACCGTAACGTCGGAGGAAAGACGCAAACAGACTCATTCATTGTAAGAGGTGAAGACTGAGTCTGTAGTTTGGGTGTTTAGCGTTGAGAAGAAGTAGCGGTCTGTTTTTGTGTTTCAGTTTCCGGTAACTTATTAAAGTCTCGTTGTGTCGAGAACCGGGACACTGTCACTGCTATGATAACGATAACCTCCAATTTGTGCTTTTTATGAAGTTGAGATGGTTTCCTGTAGGAATCAAAACAAGCACATTCTTCACGTATATTGAAGTTGCGATTCATCGTGGAATTATTTACAGTCATTAAAATCATATTTAAGTATTTCATCAGGTAATGCCTCTAAAATCCCAACACTCCTCTCGTGCGCTCAGTCGTATCCAGTGTTATTGATAAAGTCCTGAAGGTGCAGCCAGGCCCGACCTCTTCTCAGCGTTCCCAGAGTTCCTCGGTGCGTTGCCTGCAGCAGTGGTGGCGCCGGCGCCGTCCAGGCCCAGCGAGCGCCGGTACGCTGCAGAGAGTCGGTACAGGACGTCGGGCCGCGGGCCGGGGTGGGCGTCGGCCTTCTGCGTCATCAGCATCTCAAACAGCGTGCTGACCTCAGACAGGAGGGCGCCGCCCAGTGGGCCGTCCTTCTCTGGAGTTTTACCTGAAGGAGGAAGAGGAGACGGAGATGTCACTGAACTGAAAGAGGACGTTCTACGTAACTAGAGCAATTATTTGGTCGATTAATCGTATCAGAAACTCAACTCAGGTTTCAGCTTCTAGAATGTGAATAATTGTTGGTTTTGCAGACTTTCTTGTTCTTTTTAAATAATGAAGTAGATTTAACCGCTGTGATTTTTACTTTAACTTTAACTTCTTGATTGAAATGACAGCAAACAAGAGTTGTTGGTGTTTTACCGAAGGTGGAGAAGGACGAGGAGTCCAGAGCGTCCCGGGGAAGGAGCTCACTTTCAGGGGACGGAGGCCCGTTGGGGACAAAAACATTGTCGTGGTAATCGGCGGTGAGTGGGAGAGAGAGTCGGGCCATCCAGGCCGGGTCGTTGAGCTCCGAGAAGACGTCATCTGAGAGGAGAGAGAGGAGAGACATTAGATTTTTGATCTGCAGATTCTTGCTCTTCTATCAGAAGAGTTTAGTTACGTTTAGGTTGTGCAAAAAAACAGAAACTCCTGGAAACAGATTCACTTTTCCTGTCCTGATACACTTCTTCAGATTAAGAGTAATCTTCCCTTTTAGTTTCTCTCTAACTGCTGGACGTGAACGAGGCAGGAAGAGACGGAGGAAAGGACACAGTGGTTTTATCTGGCTGCTGTCAACAGGCTCTTCCTGCCATCCACGACGCCCCACGCGCTCCAAACCTACGGCTAAACATCACGTCCACACCGCCAGAAAAACAACCTTTAGGCTTCCACATCTCCAGCCTGACATTCCAGTCGCTGTCAGAGGCGTAAACGCCGGGTGTGTCTGAGTAAAAACACACAAACCGAGTCTCTGAGTCACAAACAAACTCATCCAAGAAGATTATACGTCTCATTTCATTTCTTCTTCTACTGTAAAACATGTTGGACAAACTGTGACAGAAAAGTGTTTAACGCCGTCGTCTCTGATCTGGTCCTCATCACATCCTGTTTACGTCCTGCTCTTCCTGGTTGTTATCTGCTAACATAACAACACGATTCCCCGTTGGACCTATTTATAAGTTTCATCTGATCTTCTAAAAACAATGAAAGAGCTTCTCAGCACGCGTCTGGAATCAGGAAGGTGAGATGATGTTCATGGGAACAGACGCCAACACGGGCGGTTTAAATACTCATCAGTATGAAACATATGACACAGATCGTTTCAGGATCTGTCTGTATGGAGACAGTCGGACCTGTTGTTGATTCTATCATTCAGAAAGAAATATAGTTTTGTTTTTTATTTCCCAAGTATTAAAAACGTCAGGCGTGAGTTCTAAACAGAGATGTAGTTATTTCATATATCATTTTTCAGCAGCTTCAGATGCATTTAAAAAGCATGTTGAATAGATTGCAGCCATTATTTGAGAATTAATTTGAGACTTTATGCTATAGGGATGCACCGATCAGACATTTACAGTTAAAATAAACGTCTGATAGTTTGAGACGCTGTTTCCAAATTACCTCAAACATTTCTTTACTGCAGTTTCTTGTTACATATCAGCCAACATATATGTACATATATAACTTAACATACTGTATACGTATAATATCGTCTATGCCGATGTATTGGTCAGGCTCCAGTAGAAGTACTTCAATCGAGAAATTCTATATTAATTACAAGTAAAAGTCCTATGCAACATTTCATTAAAAGTAAAAGTATTAAAAGTAAATTCTTGAGCGTTAAATTACTAAAAAAGAAGGTGAAAAGTTCTGAATTCAGTCGAAGGATCACAGATTTAGTTCCTTACGAGACGTCATCT
Organism: Sebastes umbrosus; assembly: GCF_015220745.1. Taxonomy (NCBI): domain Eukaryota; kingdom Metazoa; phylum Chordata; class Actinopteri; order Perciformes; family Sebastidae; genus Sebastes; species Sebastes umbrosus. Next base: position 133,734 of record NC_051277.1, on the reverse strand, counting down.
TAAGAGTTTATCATGTCATTGAGCTGAAACGGGTCGTATTATTATTATTATATTTACTGTGAATAAACTCCAACCATCAGATGAATGTAGTGGAGTAAAGTTCAACACTCAGCTGAAGAGCTGCGGTCTCCATCATCAACCCCAACCCTCCTTCATCAACCCCAACCCTCCTCCATCAACCCTAACCCTCCTCCATCAACCCTAACCCTCCTTCATCAACCCTAACCCTAACCCTTCATCAACCCTAACCCTCCTCCATCAACCCTAACCCTCCTTCATCAACCCTAACCTTCCTCCATCAACCCTAACCCTCCTCCATCAACCCTAACCCTCCTCCATCAATCCTAACCCTCCTTCATCAACCCTAACCCTCCTTCATCAACCCTAACCCTCCTTCATCAACCCTAGATCCTCCAAACACAGAATACTCTTTCAATCACTGACCGCATCGAGTTTCATCCCTCGGAGATCTGTTGTCTGCTGTTTAAAGCCATCGTTCATGCCTGTTTAACCCATAAATTAAACCTCCCTTTACCTAGGATTTTATCTGGGGAATCAAATTTGAACCTTTTTTTCAGGCTGGTATAAATGTTTGGTGCATAAATTCACAGTTTACATCACTGAGAGAACAAGAAGCCTGATGTTATGAGGATGAGACGTGCAGCTACAGCTTGATATCAGTGGTCAGTATCAGCCAATATCAGGTTTAAAAAGTAATATGTACAGTGCTACTTTTACCAAACTTATTCAGAGGCTAGTTGTTTTCAGGTTTCAGGTTTGACTTCATGCTGGACTAAAAGAACAAATCCCATGAATAGACCCAAACCAGCGATGTGTCTGTGGCTCTCAGCTGTAAACCCATCGGTTCCTACTGAAGATGAAAATCAGCTTTCACATTTATAGTTTCATTTAAAAGAAACAGCTCAGTAATTTCCTAAAACAGCTGATCACTGTAGTTTCTATCAAACAAACAGGATGGAATAGTGCATTAGTTGGGGACTATTTTAAGCGGTGGATTCATCCACATGCGGTGCTCTAGGGATTATCTGTTGCTCATACAACAGTTCATATGATATCTTACGAAAAGGTATTCCTCATTTTCCTACAAATGTCCAGCAACACGTGACACGCGTGTCAATTTCTGCTCCAGTCTTTTCAAAATAAACTTCCGTTTAGGCAACAAAACAACTTAGGTTCAGGAAAAGATGGCGGTTTGGCTTAAAATAACTCCAGAGGTGTCGTTACTTAACAGAAGTTACGTGACAAATAACTCAACATTGACTTCTGGTTTCACACGGGACACCAACACCGGTCTCCTGGTGAACGTGTCCCCATCCACCCCGACCTATCTGACCCTGACCCTGACCCTGACCATCACCTTACTCCTGGTTCACGATTACGTGGATTACAGCTGAACAGTGTATGAGAGCAGCTGTCATGGTCATGAAGGAACACGTCACCCACAATGGAGCTCTAAGACACAGAGGAAGAAGAGATATCAGGCTTTGATGCAGACACACATTAAGCTGGTTTTGGTCTTCATATGAGAATTGTTGAGACTAAAGGCCTTTACACAGGGTCATTTTGTGGGGGGGGGAGGGTATTTCACATTGTCGTGTTGTTTATTCGTCATGCCCCCGCTGACCTTAAAGGTGCAGTGTGTAGGATCTGGCGGCATCTAGCAATAAGGTTGTCAATTGTAATCAACTTAAACTCTCACGTGTGCCGAGCGTGTAAAAGAAAGACGGTGGCCGGCGCGAAAACGTGAAAATGCAAATGTCCCTCTCTAGAGCCGGTGTTTGGTTCGTCCGTTCTGGGCTCCTGTAGAAACATGGCGGCTGGCTCCCTGCGTAGATATAACCGACTCATTCTAAGCTAACAAAAACACAACGATTCTTAGTCACACTAAAGAAAACAGAGTTATGAATATTATATTCCATTTCTGCCAATAGATCTCCCTACTTGTTACACACTGGTCCAGTCACCAGATTTGTCCATATTAAAGGTATACTTTCCTTTTAAATAACTCGTAATACACGACAGATCAGAGACTTTAAAGATCCTTCCAACCACAGTGCTAGATTGTAATATTACTGTGATTTCCAACTCTAATAAAAACACATAGAAAGCAGGAAAATATTAACACCTCACCATCATAACCTTAACAACCTGAGAAACACAACCAGCTGAAGAAAGAGCCATTCACTCTGCTCTCAACACCGTAACATCATCTCCAGAGCTGGACAAAGACTCAGGTCTGTGTTTGTGTGATTCATCATGACAGTCAGAAGAAGCAGAAGAAGAAGAAGAAGAAGGAGTGGTTACAGGTCAGAGAGAGAGAGAGAGAGAGAGAGAGAGAGGAATGTGTTGCCCCGACGGCTTCATCAAAGCTTCAACACTCACTGAGCTGTCCCCGTCCTCTGGTGTGAGTTACACTGATATATATATTATATATTTATATTACAGCCTGCAGGCTGAAGGTGAGTCTACCATCACACACTGTAATACAACATCCTCCCACTCACTCTCCGTGCTTCTCTCTCTGCTGCTCTCACATCATCAGCCGGTAAACCCCTCTGCTCGCCTCAAGGCTCCGATCGGCACAATACCAGGAAGAAACACACACACACACACACACACACACACACACGCACACACACACACCTACACACATGCACACACACGCACTCACACACAAACACACACACCTACTGTACACACACCCAGCGCTGGCTGGCCGACATAATGGAGTTCCCAGCTAAACAATGAGCCTCGAAGGAAAACTTTGCAGATGTTCAACCAGCTTTCTATCACTGCTATGTTGGTTTAGTATACTGTCGTATATGATAATGAACACTGCTGTCCTCCATGTTGCCATCACCCAGAGCACCCAGAGCTCCCCAGAGCTCCCCGCTCGTTTGCCAGCAAAGTTTTGTTTCATCGGGCGGACTTTTGCCGGCTCTAGGGCTGTTGTTTGGTCAATCTGATCTCACGGGAAGGCGTATAAATAACATTTTAAGGACATTCTGCACGTCATGATAATGCATTTTAGGCTCTTCACGTGTCATTTAACGCCACGTCATTACCGTGAAATGGTTGTGGTTATGTTTAGGCAACAAAACCACTTAGGTTTAGGAAAAACATCATGGTTGGACTTTAAATAAGTCTGTAAAATACATACGTAGACAACATCACGTGTTTGGAAAACACGTCACAAACGTCACTAACGTAACTTCAAACAACTCAACAACACTTTGGGACACTGGTTGAAAGTCCTGTGTTTGTGGGACCCATCGACCTCCCGTCCCTCCCTCCATCAGCAGTCTCTCTCTCTTTTTATTCTATGTTCGCAGCATGAGCGCAGCATCTTCACCTGAATATGTTTAACGGTGTGAAATTACACGCCAAAAGAAAGAACAGCGTTGTTGTTGTATGCAAAATGACTTACAAACTGCTGTGCCATTCATACGCCGTTTGGTGAGATCGGGCTGGTAGTTGGAACAACAGCTCTAGAGTCAGATGAGCGAGGAGCTCTGGGTGCTCGCTCTGAACTCAACCCGATACCTCCGCCAGCGGCCCTACGCTTCAAACTATGACACTCTAGTGTCAATTTTAGACGTGTCAGGGACGGCAACAGTTTCCGCTCGTTACATGTAAAATACATTTCCAACGTAGGTTTTTAGGATTCCTTACGCAACAATACTACTTGGTTAGGTTTTTGAGGAAAAGATCATGGTTTGGGTTAAAATAAGTACGTTTATTACGTATAATTAGTTAAGTACGTAAGTTTGGTTATAAAACTACAGTAAAATAAGTCAACGTTGACTTGGTTTCACACGAGACCCCAAAGGCGGTCTTGTTGTTCAGCAAAGTTTCCCTTTGAGTGTGTTTGATGTTTGGCAGCTCAAACTTCTTAGTTAGACTTTGTCATTTTAATTATTTATTAGATAAAGAGAGAAACATGTCTTTCTTTCAGCAGTTTGAATCTGAGAAACATTGTGAGTCGTAGTAAGAAGAGAGGAGCGTGTGGTGGATGTGGATGTAGAACCTGCCTCACTGTGTTATTTCCTGCTTTCTTCCTGTTTATATCTTCGTCAGTGTGTGTCCTTTGTAAGTGATCAGTCTGTGTGTTCTGCAGGGGTCAAAGTTCAGCTGCTGAATCAAAGAGTTCCACCAGGAGGTTGCAGCTAAACTCAGTAACACCAGTTGAGTCTATGAAATAGACAGAAAACACTGTAGAGTGACGTAATACGAGTTTATCAACCATCAGCCATTCATCTGTCTCTCCCGTTACAACATCTGTGCAACGTGCATGAAACGCATTGGGATTCTCCTCAAAAGGACTGGTTCACCTCTTCAACACGATATAAGATGGATCAGGTGATCAATTTATGCACAAATTCACTCTTTTCACGGTTTATAGAGTAGATGAGGCCTGTTGTGTTGTTTATAGAGTTTAGAGTCTATATAGAGTAGAAGAGGCGTGTGTGTGTGTGTGCGTGTGTGTGTGTGTGTGTGTGTGTGTGTGTGTGTGTGTGTGTGTGTGTGTGTGCGTGTGTTTACCGGGGTTGTTGAGCAGGTTGGTGAGTCCGTCTTCCAGCTGAAGGTCTATCGGTGAGTCTCTTCCCGGTTCCCAGTCCACGTCTCCAGCCTCGCTCTCACCGTGTCCGCTGTCTTTGGTGCTCTGCCAATCAGAACAGTCCTGGCCTCCGTATCTGCACATGAAGCACACAATAATAATAATAACAATAACTGTCAGATAACATCCAACATGACACCTCTTAATACTCCATCAAACACAAAAGGAGAGGATTAATGTTCCTGACGTTGTCATGAACTCTCAATCAGACGGTCAGATTCTCTCATCGGCTGCCGGCTGTGAGTCTAAAGAGAGTTTACGGACGTCTGAATCGGCAAGTTAGTTTTCATCAGTTTGCTTTAAAACACTCACATCTATCTCATATATCCACATATATCCACAAATATCCACACATATCCAGATATATCCACATATAGCCACATATATCCACATACTGTATATCCTCATATATCCACACATATCCACATATATCCTCATATATCCACATATATCCACATATATCCTCATATATCCACATACAGACGTGGACAAAATTGTTGGTACCCTTCCGTTAAAGAAAGAAAAACCCACAATGGTCACTGAAATAACTTGAAACTGACAAAAGTAATAATAAATAAAAATTAACTGAAAATTAACTAATGAAAATCAGATATTGCTTTTGAATTATGGTTCAACAGAATTATTTTAAAAAACAAACTAATGCAACTGGCCTGGACAAAAATGATGGTACCCTTAACTTAATATTTAGTTGCACAACCTTTTGAGGCAATCACTGCAATCAAGCCATTTCTGTAACTCTCAATGAGACTTCTGCACCTGTCCACAGGTATGTTGGCCCACTCCTCGTGAGCAAACTGCTCCAGCTGTCTCAGGTTTGAAGGGTGCCTTCTCCAGACTGCATGTTTCAGCTCCTTCCACAGATGTTCAATAGGATTTAGATCCGGGCTCATAGAAGGCCACTTCAGAATAGTCCAATGTTTAGTTCTTAGCCATTCTTGGGTGTTTTTAGCTGTGTTTTGGGTCATTATCCTGTTTGAGGACCCATGACCTGCAACTGAGACCAAGCTTTCTGACACTGGGCAGCACATTTCGCTCCAGAATGCCTTGATAGTCTTGAGATTTCATTGTACCCTGCACAGATTCAAGACACCCTGTGTCAGATGCAGCAAAGCAGCCCCAGAACATAACCTAGCCTCCTCCATGTTTCACATTAGGTACAGTGTTCTTTTCTTTGGATGCTTAATTTTTGCGTCTGTGAACATAGAGCTGATGTGACTTGCCAAAAAGCTCCAGTTTTGTCTCATCTGTCCAAAGGACATTCTCCCAGAAGCTTTGTGGCTTGTCAATATGCATTTTGGCAAATTCCAGTCTCACTTTTTTATGATTTGGTGTCCTCCTTGGTCGTCTTCCATTAAGTCCACTTTGGCTCAAACAGTGACGGATGGTGCAATCTGACACTGATGTACCTTGACCTTGGAGTTCACCTCTAATCTCTTTGGAAGTTGTTCTGGGCTCTTTGGTTACCATTCGTATTATCCGTCTCTTCAATTTGTCATCAATTTTCCTCTTGCGGCCACGTCCAGGGAGGTAGGCTACAGTCCCGTGGACCTTAAACTTCTGAATAATATGTGCAACTGTAGTCACAGGAACATCAAGCTGCTTGGAGATGGTCTTATAGCCTTTACCTTTAACATGCTTGTCTATAATTTTCTTTTCACCCTTTAAATAGGCAGACTGACTGATTACAAGTTTGAAGATACCTGTGATGCTATTTACAGGACACAGCTTAGTTTAATATGTCCCTATGGTCAAATTATTTTCAATCTTTTCTAGGGGTACCATCATTTTTGTCCAGGCCAGTTTCAATAGTTTGTTTTTTAAAATGATTCTGTTGAACCAAAATTCAAAAGCAATGTCTGATTTTCATTAGGTAATTTTCAGTAAATTTTTATTTATTATTACTTTTGTCAGTTTCAAGTTATTTCAGTGACCATTGTGGGTTTTTCTTTCTTTAATGGAAGGGTACCAACAATTTTGTCCATGTCTGTATAGCCACATATATCCTCATATATCCATATATAGCCACATATAGCCACATATATCCACACATATCCACATATATCCTCATATATCCACATATATCCACATATATCCTCATATATCCACATATATCCTCATATATCCAAGTTGTAGGGACCCACCATTACTGGTTGCAAAGACAATGAACTACAGTTCTCAGGATCCTTGAGTCATGCAGCCATTGGCTGTGGACGCAGCTCAGTAGCCATTGGCTACTGTAGCATTCACACATAGGTGTGAAATTCACCCAGGACAACACCAGAGGAATCTCTTTGTTCCTCCTCTTTCTGCCCTTTCTTCTCACCTCCTGACCTGTGGAGGTGAGCTGCTGCTCTCCAGACCAGAAGCAGCTCTGCTCTCTTATCTATGGCCTGTTAGGAAACAGCCATAGGAACACAAGGAACCTCTAAGGCAGAGGACGCGAGAGTCTGCCTTTTTACCAACTAACTTCAAGCAGCAACCGCAAGGAAGTTAGCACCAAGCTATCAAGCTGCTGGGAAGAAGTGTTGGAGCTATCAGCTTCCTCCAATCTGCACAACTTGATTTGAGCAGAGCAAAGACAACATCTTCGACTTGGAACCACAACTTGAGTTTCACTGTTGTGATATTATTTGTAGTTATTTGTATTTGGGTAGTTGGCTTCGCCACATCGGATGTGTTTAGTTTATGCTTCACATAGACAAGGTCTTGCATGCAAACTAACCATCTTTTCTAACCCACTGCATATCTAACACACATTAAGATCACATACAGAAACTGTGAATTAGTTAACATAAACATACAGCTTCAGATAATCTTAACCCCCACATCACCCCCCTCTTGACATGTTGGCGGCCATCTTTGATCCTGCCATCTTTGTAGTTTTACAGTGCTCGCCCCTTTTGTCTGTAGGCAGACATCTTGAGACAAGAAGCCATCTTGTCTCTCTCCCCCCCCCCCTCTCTCTCTCTCTCAAACAGACACACACACACACAAGTACACACACGCACACACACACACACACACACACACACACATGCTCACACACTTTGTTTGGTTTGTTTAGTTTAGTTATTTAGTTAGATTAATATTGTGTTTTAAACCTTTATTATCTTGTAAATAAATGTTTGTGGAATATACATGCTGGTCTGTTTAATGTTGTACAAAAGTGAATAATGCCAACCTCTGCTATGTCAAGAACTCCGATATCCTTCAACCTTTACTATTTAGTTTGGTTATAGTTATTAATTTAATGATTAATTAACGTTCCAAATTGATAGTTTAGTATATTTAATAAGACTATATTAACGTTTTGGTTATTGGTCCCTGATTCCAGGGTGGTGCCCCGTTTATTATTAATGTTTATTGATAATTTATATTAATATTAATAATTCTATTATTATTTATTAATTAATTTGCTAATAACCAAACCTGTTACTGCCAAATCCCTACATGTTGGTGCTCCGTGTGAGGCATAGTATTATTGTTGGCAAATTGTTCATAATTGTGCAATTTTAATTTTCAGTCCTCATATATCCTCATATATACACATATATACACATATATCCACATATATACACATATATCCTCATATATCCTCATATATACACATATATCCTCATATATACACATATATCCACATATATCATCATATATCCACATATATACACATATATCCTCATATATCCTCATATATCCACATATATCCTCATATATCCTCATATATACACATATATCCTCATATATCCACATATATCCACATATATCCACATATATCCTCATATATCCACATATATCCTGATATATCCACATATATCCTCATATATCCTCATATATACACATATATCCTCATATATCCACATATATCCACATATAGCCACATATATCCACATATATCCACATATATCCGCATATATCCACATATATCCACATATATCCTCATATATACACATATATACACATAATGTAAAACACTGACAGAAACTAGGACCAATAAAGTCAAGTCATTATATATTTTATACGTTATATTTATGTAGCCCAAAATCAAAGATTTGTCTCTGTTTGTATGAAATATGATGCCCTCTCTCCTTTGAGCTTTAATCTGTAAAAACAAAGGAAAAGGAAATAATATGATTATATAACATATATATTATTTATAATAATATTAATAATTAAGGGTTAAGAAATGTACTAGCCTTCTTGGTTTGAGGTTTTATTTATGCAAAAGTTTTGATGTCAAAGCTTTTTTCTGGATCATTCAGGAAAAACTCTGCTGCTCCAAACTGAATAACAATTTACTAAAAATAAAAAATGAACCCTTAAATTAATAAATAAAACTCAATAGATCAAAAGATCAATATTAACCTTTTTGTTTTTCCTCACAAAGAAACACGGAAAATAAATCCTGATAAAAACCAGACAGGACTCCGGTTTACATCTTCAGACCAGAACAGACGTTTGAGCAGTGAGATAAGATGCTGATGAAATGCCTGACACACACACACACACACACACGCACACACAGACACACACACTCACACACACACACACACACACACACACACACACACACATACACACACACACACACACACACACACACACACACACACACACACACACAGAGAGTGTGTAGTATCAGAGTGTGTATTATCAGAGTGTGTAGTATCAGAGTGTGTAGCTGCAGGCGGGCTCAGACAGGAAGTGCCAGTCAGATGAAGGTGAGCTCACAGACGAGTTAGTCACTCTGAAGCAAACAACCTCATTTTATTATTTCATCATCATATTAAAATCTAATTCCACTCTTCAGTTCACGTTCCTTCATGATTTTGTCATGAATGTGTTAAAGAACAACATTCAATACCAAACACGCTATCAGGAAGTAAATAATATCTTGGCATGAAGGAAACACCGCCTTTATCACGGAGACTGGACGTCCATATCAGCTCTAAATGGTGCCCAAAACGGCGCTCTAAAAGCACGCTATAAAAGCGCGCTTTAAATGGCGCCTCCAATAATGATTCATGTGACTGTTTGATAGCTAAAGACCTCACAAGTACAATAAGGTGTCTGTGTGTATCCAGGTGATGTCAGATCTAATCTCATCGCCACGGTGACGCTGAGGTAGCTGCTTCCTGTCAGAGACTCTGAATCACTCAGATAGAGCTGCTGTAACCTGCCTCCACACACACACACGTACATACTCGGGGGGGTTATGAGACACGCTTCCTGTGACATTGAGTTTCTGACTTTGCGTCCTGTTTGTCTGTTGCTGTTATTTCAGTCGCAGCTGGTCAGTCGGTCAGAAACACCGAGGAAGACATTTATCAGATACAACACAAAGCAAACGTCCCTCTATATATACTACTATATATCATATAATAATACTATATATACTACTATATATAATATAATATAATACTATATATACTACTATATATAATATAATATAATAATACTATATATACTACTATATATCATATAATATTATATATATATATACTATACTATCTATACTACTATGCAGTACTGTATATACTACTATATATAATATAATGATACTATATATACTACTATATATAATATAATAATACTATATATACTACTATATATCATATAATAATACTATATATACTACTATATATAATATAATATAATACTATATATACTACTATATATAATATCATATAATAATACTATATATACTACTATATATAATATAATATAATACTATATATACTACTATATATAATATAATAATACTATATATACTACTATATATCATATAATAATATTATATATACATATATATACTATACTATCTATACTACTATGCAGTACTGTATATACTACTATATATAATATAATGATACTATATATACTACTATATATAATATAATAATACTATATATACTACTATATATAATGTCATATAATAATACTATATATATATACTCTATATATATATATATATATACTATCTATACTACTATGCAGTACTGTATATACTACTATATATCATATAATACTATATATATATATACTATACTATCTATACTACTATGCAGTACTGTATATACTACTATATATAATATAATAATACTATATATACTACTATATATAATATAATATAATAATACTATATATATACTGTATATATATATATACATACTATCTATACTACTATGCAGTACTGTATATAGTACTATATATCATATAATAATACTATATATATATATATATACTGTACTAGCTATACTACTATGCAGTACTGTATATACTACTATATATAATATAATAATACTATATATACTACTATATATAATATCATATAATAATACTATATATACTACTATATATAATATAATATAATAATATTATATATACTACTATATATCATATAATAATACTATATATACTACTATATATAATATAATATAATAATACTATATATACTACTATATATAATATAATGATATTATATATACTACTATATATCATATAATAATACTATATATATATATATATATAAATATATATACTATACTATCTATACTACTATGCAGTACTGTATATACTACTATAGATAATATAATAATACTATATATACTACTATATATAATATAATATAATAATACTATATATACTACTCGGCCCGACCACCACATCAGTGTGAAGCCCGACCACCGCGTCAGTATGAGGCCCGACCAACGCGTCAGTATGAGGCCCGACCACCACATCAGTGTGAAGCCCGACCACCGCGTCAGTATGAGGCCCGACCAACGCGTCAGTATGAGGCCCGACCACCGCGTCAGGGTGAGGCCCGACCACCGCGTCAGTGTGAGGCCCGACCACCGCATCAATGTGAGGCCCGACCGCCAGGTCAGTATGAGGCCCAACCGCCACGTCAGTGTGAGGCCCGACCGCCGCGTCAGTATGACGCCCGACCACCACGTCAGTGTGAGGCCCGACCGCCGCGTCAGTATGACGCCCGACCGCCGCGTCAGTATGAGGCCCGACCGCCGCGTCAGTATGACGCCCGACCGCCGCGTCAGTATGAGGCCCGACCAACACGTCAGTATGACGCCCGACCAACACGTCAGTATGAGGCCCGACCAACACGTCAGTATGACGCCCGACCAACACGTCAGTATGAGGCCCGACCAACACGTCACACTTCAAGTTACAGTGAAATGAGAAATGACTTTTAGCAGTAAATCACATCACAATCTAACTTTATACCTAAACATCCAGAACAACGAGTTCTCACAGACTCTGGTTTAAAACACACATTAACCAAAACAAGTGACTGTAGGAGGATGATGGAGGAGGAGGATGGAGGATGGAGGATGGAGGAGGAAGGAGGAGGAAGGAGGAGGAAGGAAGAGGATGGAGGAGGATGGAGGAAGGAGGAGGATGGAGGAGGATGGAGGGATATGTTGAGGATGAGGAGAAAGTGTGGGAGGAGTCAGACCGACCTGCCGTTGCGATGAGAGTATTTGTTCCCTCTGAAGTTTGGCCTCGGCTGCAGCTGACCCTGCCGGAGGAGAGAGAGGAGCTGGGAGATCTGCTGCAGGGAGGAAGAGGAGGGATGAAGAGGAGGGAGGAAAAGGAGGGATGAAGAGGAGGGATGAAGAGGAGGGAGGAAGAGGAGGGAGGAAGTGGAGGGAGGAAGAGGAGGGAGGAAGTGGAGGGAGGAAGAGGAGGGATGAAGAGGAGGGAGGAAGAGGAGGGAGGAAGTGGAGGGAGGAAGAGGAGGGATGGTTAGAATAATATGATTTACACATTCACATCCATAGACGTATTATTTCAGAGTCATTTCCTTCAACAACAGCTGATCGTGGAACGTAAATTTCAGTCTTGCATTTAAAGAATTGTGCATATAAATCATTAATTTATTAATTTATAAAATGAAAAGTACAGAATCAGATCTCCAGAAGGCTACAGCTGTTATTTCAATGTGTCAATTTAATCAACATCTTATATCTTCTGATGCTGCTGATCTCATCTTCAGCTTCAGGTTGTGAACGTCCGGCTGCTCTCAGAACCGCAGTCCGTCTTTGTGTTGCTTTAGTTTAGTTTAGTTCAGTTTAGTTCAGTTCGGTTCGGTTCGGTTCGGTTCGGTTCGGTTCGGTTCGGTTCGGTTCGGTTCGGTTCGGTTCGGTTCGGTTCAGTTCAGTTCAGTTTAGTTTAGTTTAGTTCAGTTCAGTTCAGTTTAGTTTAGTTTAGTTTAGTTCAGTTCAGTTCAGTTTAGTTTAGTTTAGTTTAGTTCAGTTTAGTTTAGTTTAGTTTAGTTTAGTTTAATTCAGTTTTCCAGTGTGTCCGTCTTTGTGTCTTTAGCTGGTTGAACAGCGAGAACAGCTGATCAGGTAGAACTAAACAAGTTTAGTTCAGTTTTCCAGTGTGAGAGGCGAGCGGCTGCTCAGAGCTTTCTGCTGACAGCTCTGTTATACAGCGGATACACACTGCACACCAGAGAGGAAACACACACACACACACACACACACACACACACACTAGGGAAAGTTACCATATGTGTATGTGTGTGTGTGTGCTTGCACGCTAATATATGACTTTGTTTTAGCCATGACATTTGTGTGTTTTTGCACGTGCGTGCTGCTACAGCGACAGGAAACGGCCTCTACGTAAACGCCTATTCTTCTCTGGCTGGTTTCCTTCTAGGATGGACTCTGAAATATGTATATGTGTGTGTGTGTGTGTGCGTGTGTGTGTGTGTGTGGGTGTGTGGGTGTGTGGGTGTGGGTGTGTGGGTGTGTTGAAGTGGAGGTGAACAATAAATCCCCCCCCCTCCTCCCAGGCGTCTAGCAGGCCTCTTCCTCTGCAACCTCGAGGGAGGAGAGAAACGTCTGAAGCCCGATGAGTGCCAACTGGCTCTGTGTTTTAAACAGCGTTAACATTTCTACAGTTAAAACGTGTCAAAGATCAGAGTCAGAGCTAAAGATGAGCTAAAGACAACATTCAGAGCTAAAGACGACATTCAGAACTAAAGACGACATTCAGAACTAAAGACGACATTCAGAACTAAAGACGACATTCAGAGCCAAAAACGACATTCAGAACTAAAGACGACATTCAGAACTAAAGACGACATTCAGAACTAAAGACGACATTCAGAGCCAAAAACGACATTCAGAGCTAAAGACGACATTCAGAACTAAAGACGACATTCAGAGCTAAAGACGACATTCAGAACTAAAGACGACATTCAGAGCCAAAGACGACATTCAGAGCTAAAGACGACATTCAGAACTAAAGACGACATTCAGAGCCAAAGACGACATTCAGAACTAAAGACGACATTCAGAGCTAAAGACGACATTCAGAGCTAAAGACGACATTCAGAGCTAAAGACGACATTCAGAACTAAAGACGACATTCAGAGCCAAAGACGACATTCAGAACTAAAGACGACATTCAGAGCTAAAGACGACATTCAGAACTAAAGACGACATTCAGAGCTAAAGACGACATTCAGAGCTAAGGACGACATTCAGAGCTAAACTCACACCGACTCTCTGAGTGTTAAGTTGTATCTGAATGTGCTTTAGATAATTTATTGAATGCTATTGGTAGTTTTGGAGTTCTAAATGGGTTCTCTTCCTCTTAAAACAGCACCAAACCGTGGCTCTATTTTTTGGTCAAGCATTGCTCAAAAACACATAACTTTATTTTTCTAAAGAAACCAAATATGTAAATATATAAATATGTAATGCTGAATTTTGGTGAAATGTGTATAAAATCACATGGAAGATATCCAACTTTTTGTGATGCATGTCTAATATTCTAAATAAACGTTGATCCTCTTTGGTCCACTGTGTCTTGACATCATTGAAGATAATGATGACTTAAACACGTCACATGACCAAAGCATGTCAGAAACATGACCCTGATTCTGTCCACATTCCTCCAAACACCAAGATAAGATGACTGAGTCACACTTTTCTAATTGGATAAACTAAAATACATCATCTGAGAGATTGACAGATTTATGTATTATTAATTATTAATAAGGGCTGTCAAAGTTAACGCGATACTAACACGTTATCACGAAACACCACTAATTTCTTCAACGCAATCGATCGTTAAATAACGCTCCAAACTTACACTAAATGTTGGAGGGGAAAAACTGTCATGTCCATGTTCAAAGGGGTCCCTTGACCTCTGACCTCCAGATCAGTGAATGTAAATGGGTTCTCCCACGAGTCTCCCCTTTACAGACATGCCCACTTTATGATCATCACATGCAGTTTGGGGCAAGTCATAGTCAAGTCAGCACACTGACACACTGACAGCTGTTGTTGCCTGTTGGGCTGCAGTTTGCCATGTTATGATTGGAGCATATTGTTTTATGCTAAATGCAGTACCTGTGAGGGTTTCTGGACAATATCTGTCATTGATCTGTGTTGTTCATTGATTTACAATAATAAATATATACATACATTTACATAAAGCAGCATAATGCAGTACCTGTGAGGGTTTCTGGATCAATATCCGTGATATTCAGTAAAAAGAGTTTCTCGGGGGGGACACATGAGCAGCTGAATAAACTCTAAACTCTTTTCTGCTGTTTGGCTTCGCAGTCGTCCATCAGCTAGTTCTAACACCCCCCCCCCCCCACACACACACACACACACCTCCACCTCCACCCGACTCCAGCCTTCAGCCTCCAGCCTTCAGGCTGTCTGAGTAAGTCATCATACAGGAGGCTGAAACAACAGAGAGGCTGCTGGGAGAATGTAATGGAAGCTGGTCTGTGTGTTAGCTGGGTGGGGGGGGACTCGTACTCTCTAATGGACGACTTCACACTTCACTTCAGATTAATCTCAAAGCCTGCAGGGGGAGACTTAATTACTCCAACATTAACTGTGAGCACATGTTGAAATAAATGTCATTTAAATGAGAGCCGGCAGCAGCAGTTAGCCGTAATGTTTAAGATATAGGGAAGAATGTAAATAAGAAGACATCAAGAAATCATCATGCAGGTTTAATGCTCTATAAATAGTTCTATAGTGGATAAATCATTAATGCTCTATAAATAGTTCTATACTGGTCAAATCATTAATGCTCTATAAATAGTTCTATACTGGTCAAATCATTAATGCTCTATAAATAGTTCTATACTGGTCAAATTATTAATGCTCTATAAATAGTTCTATACTGGTCAAATCATTAATGCTCTATAAATAGTTCAATAGTTATTTTCTGCTGTGAAAACAACCTCAGAACTAGTAATCCTGAGTTTAAGTCTTGTGACATCAAACTGAGTTAATTTAACTCAATGACGTCCACAGCAAGTAACGCAGACTGACGGTGTTCCCTACACTTCTTGCCGCTCAGTGCCCCTTCAGAGAGCCAGAGATCTCTCCTCTGGTGATGTTTGTGAGCTCATTCAACGAGAGAATAACCGTTAGACAGTCGACACTTTGACGGGTGTCTTTTGGACTAATAGTTTTTGAGAGAAGTAACGCCTCCGCCGGTGAAGATTATTAAGCTTAACGGTACAGAGTGCATAACATGATTTCAACAGAGTTAAAAATGTCAAAATATTCTATTGATGTAATAAACGTTAACTTTATTGACCTTTTATTAAATAACGCTGCTGTAACGTAAAAGTGGATGCAGGGTTACTTGCAAACAGCGTCTGTGTTGACAGACTTGCTGCAGTAAGCAGTCAATGTGCACCATTGATGTTAAAAAATTCCCATTTCAAAGCATTTATTCAGCAAAGGGTAATATATTATATATGATACTATAATATAATATATTTAACAACTTGTGATAGCATAATATGCACGACCTGGAAGTGTTTATTCAGCGATCAGCGAAAAACGGTAATCTGTACGTTATACGAGATATAGTTACTGTACATTACCATGGAATAAGAATTAATATTTATTTCTGTGATTGTTGGAAAGAAGTAAGAAACCGCATCTCACCTGCACTTCTGGCGAAGCTGAGGAAAGCTCAATGGAGTCTCCAAACGCCGCCATAGACAGTCGAACCAGGTTTCGAAGCATCTGCCGATGTTCTGCGTCGGGCCCCCCTCGTCCCTCTGAGGTCCTCGGCCTCCGGAGAGTCGCCTGGGATGCCGAACCCAGCGGCTCCGCCTCCTCCCCTCTAGCGGGAGTCTGACGCCTCAAGGTACTCGAATGTGAGACTGAAGAGGATGACGAAGGGTTCCTGGCTTTACGAAGAGTCCGGTATGATGTGGTGGGCGTTAGAGGCAAAGCGCCATCAAGTTTGATGTTTCCAGGTTTCCGAAGCGTTCGGCTGTGGTGGGTGGCGGGTTGACAGCCGTCCCCTTCTGGGTAGCCTTGGGAATGGAAGCTTGTGTTCATGACGGATGGCGTTAGGGTGTACTGTTTATCGTCCGACATCATTGGGGGCGGAGCCAGTGGCTGGGCTTCACTATCATCCTCAGGAGGCTCCTCCTTTCGCCCTCTGATGACAGGAATCAGCTGGATGTCAGACTTTCTGATGTTCTTCTGCGGGCGCCGCGGGTGGCGGGTGTAGGTCGACTCGGCCTGCCTGCAGTTGTAAGCCCGGCTGTCCCGTTTCTCCGGGCGGCAGAATGTCGTCACCAAAGCGATGGCCAACAGGAGCAGCAGGCAGGTGGCACCCAGGCAGATCGCCATCATCATGGTGAAGCTGAGCTGTCCGCGGTTACCAGGTGACGAGTTCTTCAGATGGTCCCTGAGGTTGATGAAAGTCACCTCCAGAGTCGCCTTGGTGGCCAAGCTGGGACTTCCCATGTCAGACACAGCGATGTTCACCTTAAAGGTTTTCCCAATTAGCTCCGTAGCGTTGGTGGTGTTAACAAACAGCTGGCCCGTATCCTGATCCAACCAGAACAGTCCGTAAGGGTTTCCATCAGTGATGAGGTAGCTGAGTTGTCCGTTCAGCCCCGAGTCTGGGTCTTCAGCCTTTATGGTGGATGCAAGGAACCCAACAAGTCCATCTCTGACTGAGTGATTGATCGGCAAAGGGGTGAATCCCTCTTCTATGTCATTCCCCAGCTCGGTCACAATCTCCCCCTTTTCTGTATTGACGGGTACACTTAGAGAAGCTACACCCTTTCTGGGCTTTGGCTCTTTGATGACCGGGTAGTTGTCGTTCACATCCTGGATGTGGATTTGCACAGAGGCGGTGCTGGTGAGAGGCGGATGACCCTGGTCAACGGCCTCCACCATGAAAGAGTAGGTGTGGGATTCCTCGTAGTCTAGAGGATGCTGGACGCTTATGACGCCACTAGTCGGGTGGATGGAGAAAGACTGTGAGTTAGTTTCCACTTCGTTGGTGTTGCCTATGGAGTAGGACACTCTTCCGCTGAACTCCAGGTCCACATCGTGGGCTTCGACTTTCAAAGCGTGGTAGCCGGCCATGTTGTTCTCCCTGAAGGAAGCCTTGTAGAGGGAGGTGGAGAACACCGGGGCGTTGTCATTCTCATCCAGAACATGGACAGGCAGGTGTTTAACACAAGACAGTGGGGGATCTCCATAATCCTGGGCGAGGAGTGTGATGTTATACTGCATCACCTTTTCTCGATCCAGGCTGCCATTGGTAACAATCATGTAATTGTCACCGTGGATCCGTTTAAGGCGAAAAGGGCCAGATCCTTGCTGAATGTGTGCTCTCACTTTACCATTTTGTCCTGAATCGGCATCAGAGACCATCACCAGAGCAAGGAAGGTGTCCTCTTGTGCTCCTTCCAGCACAGTTGCCACGGGTGAGTTGGGTGGAGTCCAGGTCATGTGTATCCTTGGTGCGTTATCGTTTACGTCTCTAAGCTTGACGTGCAGTTTGCAGTGCGTGGGGATCGCATTGGGCCCGCGATCACGGGCCTGTATGATCACTTCGTAAGAGGACTGGGCCTCGTAGTCCAGAGGTGCTTTGAGACTCACAGCTCCATGTTGTGGATCCACATAGAAGAGCCTCTGAACCTCCGGACGCGTGTGCTTACTAAGCGAATACTCCACTTCCCCGTTCGCACCCTGGTCTGGATCAGTGGCTTTGAGGTTGATGATGGTTGTGCCGCGGGCGGTATCCTCAAAGAGCTCCACAGTGGGAGTGCTGTCCTCAAACGTGGGGCTGTTATCATTTGAGTCCTGAATATTAACACGGACGAATGTGCTTCCAGACCTGGGGGGGTTCCCTTTATCCCATGCCACCAGGGTGAGGTCAAATGTGGCGTGAACCTCCCTGTCCAGTTCTTTGATCACCACCAGTTCTGCTTGTTTTGTCCCACCTGGTGCGACTGTCACATCCAGAGCGAAGTGTTGGTTGATGGACAGCGAGTAGGTTTGGAGGCCATTAGGCCCCGCGTCAGGATCCACCGCCCGGTCCAAAGGGATTCGCATCCTAAGACCAGCTGTCTCTGAGATCTCTACTTCCTGCAGCGTGCTGGGGAAGCTGGGACTATGGTCATTCAGGTCCATCACCTCCACACGAACCCGCAGGCAGTTCACAGCACCGCTCTTCCTGTAGAGGACGCTGAAGGCAACATCGCACAGATCCGAGCCACGGCACAGCTCCTCCCTGTCCAGCCGGCCCTGGGTGGAGACGACCCCGTCTTGAGTGCTGACGGAGAAGGGAAGGGCTTTTCCGTGCTCCACCACCTGGAAATCCTCCAGAGGACCACCTTCGTCCCTTTGCCGGAGGTCGTCGACCAGACGGCCGACCCGGGTTCCCGTCGGCTGCTCCTCCCAAACCCGGTACTGGATAGTTATGGATGACGGCTCGGAGGAGCGAGCGTCAGAGCAGAGACTCAGAACCAGAAGCAGAGCCAGCAGCATAATGATGTGAAGTAATAATAATCTGTCTAGTGGCTAAACAGGCATTTCTAAAATCTCTATAAGGAAAAATACTTCAGACTTCACGGTTTTCTTTTCTTCTGTTTATCTCTAACAAACATTATAAAAGATGATGATCAAATCCATCTTTTCTTCAAAATAATCTACAGTTTCTTCTCACAAAACAAACAACCAAAACCAAACCAGTGAAGAAAACTGTTGGTTTTGTGATGCAAAAAATAAAATAAAGCTCCAGTGTGGTCAAGAGACAATTATAGAAAGCTATAATTAAGATGTCATCCTGTCTCTGTTCAGACACTCTCTGCCTGCTGTTGTTACTCACTCATACAGCTGCTGGCGTCCAGCCTCTCACTTCATCCTCCTCAACTCAGGAAACTTTAGCTCCTACTGACAAAGTTTGGATGTGGGTTTCCACATGCTAGTGGAGCCCCAGCCAATCCAAAGGAAGGAGGAGGGTCATATGCAAATTAATCCAGACTCAACACAAAGAGAAAAGCCCTCCTGCCCTGAGGAAACTCGCCACAACTCTGGAGTGCTTTTAAAGAAACACGACACCGCCGCTCCGTCACTCTAAGCTTTTCTCCCCCTTTCTGTCTGCATAAACTCATCACAACCTGCAGTCTGGGCCCTTAAATCATTAACTCCCAGTGGGACTTAAGTCCACGGCAGGACATGTATTTGTATTCCATCACAGTGACGTATGATCTGGGCTTTAGGGTCATAAATACAGCAACAGCTTCAGAGCTGTCAGTCATCAGTAACTCTCTGTGAAATATAAGTAAGTATAAAATAAAATATAAACAGTAAATTATCATTGTGTATTCTTTAAATCCAAAGTTTGAAAGTCAAGGACATCCAACACAATGACAGATTTCTCTTCTTTGAGCTAGTTGCTTTTGTTGTATGTCCTTGGAAATGAACACAATAATATGGAAAAACAGTCCTTGAAGATTCAACCAGCTATGAAGTGAATGCTCAAAATTCAAAAGCCTGCCCTTAATGTGACAAAACCCACATTCCAGCTTTCCCCTACAATATAATTATGAAGATTTAGAGCGTTCATCTCCAACAACACGCCACAGAGGACAAAACATTTCCAGCAAATCGAGGCAGGAGCTCATTTCAGTCATTCCTTTACAGTTAAAAGTTTGTTCATCAGTGAAATCAAGTAAATCCTGATAAATCCAAGTGGAAGCCTGACGGAGAAAAATATTCTATAAGCAGCTGATTGACTCAAAATTTGTTTTCGTTAAACACACTTAAAAATAAAATGCAACTTTAGGAAACTTCACAAAGGTGAATCTTTTCTTAAATTGTCCATTTTATGTAGACTTAGGTATCGTACCGGGCTTTCCTAAACAATGCAGGCTGTGAGTAACGAACGTCTCTTCTCTTTGAGCGGTTGTTCTTTGGTTGGATTACAGTCCTGCAGACACCAAGTTAAAAACACTAAAACCACTTAGACCTCAACAGCTGCAGAGCCACTGACAGAAGCTGAATGTTTTCCCAGCATGCACGGCGCTTATTTTTCATTTGGTCCCCAGAATATCCTGCAGGCTGAGAGGGAATCAGGCCGAGGAGGTTCAAGCATATCACTTTCGGCTCGGGGGGGGGGGACTGGTTAAAGCATAAAGGCGTCGGCGCTGTCACCTTCCACTGGACAGACAGATGGATGACTGAGGAGATAACACAGAAGAGAAAGGCTCTACTGACGGGGTTGGGGGTTCAATTCCTGAATATATGAGACTTTCTCCCACAGTCCAAAGACATGCAGGTTCATTGTTGACTCTAAATGTCCCGTAGTTATATATAGTTATATACCCTCCAAACCCCCTCATCCACACAATATCCCATCAATATATACATTCAAACTGATACTGTCACAGGTTTCTTTCTCTCACTTGTCCCATCACTGACCTCCTTCGTCCGCCAGCACCAATCAGAACCTTTAAGTGAGTGTGAATGAGTCAGAAGCTCATTCTAGTAGAACTGGAACTTCAGAGTTGATATGTTGAGGAACTTTTAAACTGAACCTGTTCTGTGATCTGGTTTCAACTCGTTTCACTTTGAATTCAATTACAGTTCAGACACAAGGGGCTGCTGAATGGTGTCTGGGTGGTTAAAATAAAGTAGTGTTGATTGTTGGTAGGAGACGGGATGCATTACATCAGAACTATCAGAATATTACACCTGAATATATAAAACAGTAGAAGTCCTAAATAGAACCAGAAATATTGTAAAATGACCTTTAACTCTCTGTGAGGTCTACAGTCGTCTTCAGACAGCCTAACCCGGAGTTATCCAGGCAGAGCAGAGGTCAGCCAATCAGATTAGACTATCAGCAAAACAAACACCAGTGGCACGGTGTGTGTGCGTGTGTGTGTGTGTGTGTGTGCGTATGTGTGTGTGTGTGTGCGTATAGTCTACATTCCCAGCTGAATAAGTGCTTTTGCAGGCACACACAGGAACACGTCTGTTTCCTATTAATTCACCACCTGTATGAGTGTGTGTGTGCGTGTGTGTGTGTGTGCGTGTGTGTGTGTGTGTGTGTGTGTGTGTGTGTGTGTGTGTGTGTGTGTGTGCGTGCGTGTGTGTGTGTGTGTGTGTGTGTGTGTGTGTGTGTGTGTGTGTTTGCGTGTGTGTGTGTGTGTGTGTGTGTGTGTGTGTGTGTGTGTGTGTGCGTGTGTTTGCGTGTGTGTGTGTGTGTGTGTGTGTGTGTGTGTGTGTGTGTGTGTGTGCGTGTGTGTGTGTGTGTGTGTGGTCAGGACAGGACGTTACGTACCATCAATCTAACTTTCTTCACTTCAACACTTTCACTCTTTCAGAGTTTTCTTTTCATTCGTATGAATCTCTTTTCTTGAGCTGAATGTTTGAATGAGGTGTTTCAGTTTCCTACAGGAAGCAACAACTGAAAGAAAAAACAAACTTCTGATGAAGAACATCTGCAACAGCTGGAATAGTTTAGTTAATCCCTCTCTGCTCCAACATGGCTGGTAAGACCGAAGATAAGACGACAGATCACAGCATGCCGACTTATCACACACACACACACACACACACACACATTCAACATCTACAACATCTGCAACATCTGTGTTCAGTGAAAGAAATACCCCCCCCCCCCGCCCACCCCCCAACTATTATCCATGTTTTCTGAGGTTCTGAATGTATTTTTTTATAAAACACTGAAACATTTTTGTCTCCAGTTCAGTTTAAAATAGCGAATCATAGAAGAGGAAACAGTTACAGTGAGATGTAGAGTCATAGAAGAGGAAACAGTCACAGTGAGATGTAGAGTCATAGAAGAGGAAACAGTCACAGTGAGATGTAGAATCATTGAAGAGGAAACAGTCACAGTGAGATGTAGAGTCATAGAAGAGGAAACAGCTACAGTGAGATGTAGAGTCATAGAAGAGGAAACAGTCACAGTGAGATGTAGAATCATAGAAGAGGAAACAGCTACAGTGAGATGTAGAGTCATAGAAGAGGAAACAGTCACAGTGAGATGTAGAGTCATAGAAGAGGAAACAGTCACAGTGAGATGTAGAGTCATAGAAGAGGAAACAGTGAGCAGTGAGATGTAGAGTCATAGAAGAGGAAACAGTCACAGTGAGATCTAGAGTCATAGAAGAGGAAACAGCCACAGTGAGATGTAGAGTCATAGAAGAGGAAACAGTCACAGTGAGATGTAGAATCATAGAAGAGGAAACAGCTACAGTGAGATGTAGAGTCATAGAAGAGGAAACAGTCACAGTGAGATGTAGAGTCATAGAAGAGGAAACAGTCACAGTGAGATGTAGAGTCATAGAAGAGGAAACAGTGAGCAGTGAGATGTAGAATCATAAAAGAGGAAACAGTCACAGTGAGCAGTGAGATGAAGATGACTGGATGTACAGCAGCTCGTGTGAATTAGCCGACCCAACCGACTGACAACAAGTTCCATATTGGACGATTCTGCAAAACCCCAGATCAGTTTCAGGGACTGTGTTTACATCCAATACCAACATTTTAAAGATTCCCATTTTCAACAATATCTGCACACTGCAACTAGTTTATAGTTAATTATTCAAAAAGATATTCATTAAGACTCCATTCTCCATAGCTATCCAATCTAAACCAGGAACATACATCATGATATAAAGGACCCAGTCTTCACAGACATCTACTCCTCACTTAGACAACAAAAGGTCCCAGCTCCTTTCAAAACCTCCACCATTATCCCCATTCAACTATCTGGACTGATATAATACTATAATCCTATATAACTGTTAACAGGCTGGTAGCCCTGACAGCAGCGGCTGTGAAGGCATTTGAGTGCATAGTCTTGGTTCACATTAAATCAGTCACATCCCCCCTAATGGATCCACTATCACGTATCAACCTGACACAGCACTGCACCCTCCAACATCTGGAGTTCAAACATACCTATAGCACTGCACCCTCCAACATCTGGAGTTCAAACATACCTATAGCACTGCACCCTACAACATCTGGAGTTCAAACATACCCATGGCACTGCACCCTCCAACATCTGGAGTTCAAACATACCCATGGCACTGCACCCTCCAACATCTGGAGTTCAAACATACCTATAGCACTGCACCCTAAAACATCTGGACTTCAAACATACCTATAGCACTGCACCCTACAACATCTGGAGTTCAAACATACCTATAGCACTGCACCCTCCAACATCTGGAGTTCAAACATACCCATGGCACTGCACCCTACAACATCTGGAGTTCAAACATACCCATGGCACTGCACCCTCCAACATCTGGAGTTCAAACATACCCATGGCACTGCACCCTCCAACATCTGGAGTTCAAACATACCTATAGCACTGCACCCTACAACATCTGGACTTCAAACATACCTATAGCAATGCACCCTACAACATTAGGAGTTCAAACATACCTATAGCACTGCACCCTCCAACATCTGGAGTTCAAACATACCTATAGCACTGCACCCTACAACATCTGGAGATCAAACATACCTATAGCACTGCACCCTCCAACATCTGGAGTTCAAACATACCCACGGCACTGCACCCTACAACATCTGGAGTTCAAACATACCCATGGCACTGCACCCTCCAACATCTGGAGTTCAAACATACCCATGGCACTGCACCCTCCAACATCTGGAGTTCAAACATACCTATAGCACTGCACCCTACAACATCTGGACTTCAAACATACCTATAGCAATGCACCCTACAACATCTGGAGTTCAAACATACCTATAGCACTGCACCCTCCAACATCTGGAGTTCAAACATACCTATAGCACTGCACCCTACAACATCTGGAGTTCAAACATACCTATAGCACTGCACCCTCCAACATCTGGACTTCAAACATACCCATGGCACTGCACCCTCCAACATCTGGAGTTCAAACATACCCATGGCACTTCACCCTCCAACATCTGGAGTTCAAACATACCTATAGCGCTGCACCCTCCAACATCTGGAGTTCAAACATACCTATGACACTGCACCCTCCAACATCTGGAGTTCAAACATACCTATAGCACTGCACCTTCAAACATCTGGAGTTCAAACGTACCTATGGCACTGCACCCTCCAACATCTGGAGTTCAAACATACCCATGGCACTGCACCCTCCAACATCTGGAGTTCAAACATACCCATGGCACTACACCCTACAACATCTGGAGTTCAAACATACCTATAGCACTGCACCCTCCAACATCTGGAGTTCAAACATACCTATGACACTGCACCCTCCAACATCTGGAGTTCAAACATACCTATAGTACTGCACCTTCAAACATCTGGAGTTCAAACATACCTATGGCACTGCACCCTCCAACATCTGGAGTTCAAACATACCTATGGCACTGCACCGTACAACATCTGGAGTTCAAACATACCTATGGCACTACACCCTACAACATCTGGAGTTCAAACATACCTATAGCACTGCACCCTCCAACATCTGGAGTTCAAACATACCTATGACACTGCACCCTCCAACATCTGGAGTTCAAACATACCTATAGCACTGCACCCTCCAACATCTGGAGTTCAAACATACCTATAGCACTGCACCCTACAACATCTGGAGTTCAAACATACCTATAGCACTGCACCCTACAACATCTGGAGTTCAAACATACCTATGACACTGCACCCTCCAACATCTGGAGTTCAAACATACCTATAGCACTGCACCCTACAACATCTGGAGTTCAAACATACCTATAGCACTGCACCCTCCAACATCTGGAGTTCAAACATAGCTATAGCACTGCACCCATCATGAGGTGCAGAATCGTCCGATATGGATCTCCTATTCCCAGGCTACTGCGCTGGATTAGTACGCCTCCAACAAGTCATCAAGGTGAGCGACACCTTCCACCAGCCTCCTGTCCTTTAGAAAACAACTTATCATAGCTATTATATTATATTACAGCAGATTTAGAGCTTTTTGTGTGTGTGTGTGTGTGTGTGTGTGCGTGCGTGCGTGCGTGCGTGCGTGCGTGCGTGCGTGCGTGCGTGCGTGCGTGCGTGCGTGTTTGTGTGTGTGTTAAAGCAGGATGTCGCTGATCTGCTGACCCACATGTTACCAGATAAGGATCAGAGTGGAAGGAGACCAGTAACCCTCCTCTCTCAGTGAGAGGATACTCTGTGTGAATGTGTTCATGTTCCATTAGCTCTATGTGACCTGAATCAATGCTTCCATCTAATCTAATAAACCTGATTATGTTCATCTTTATGACAAAATAAAAATAACATATATAATGTGAACACATATGAAGAGATGGATCCAGGTGGATGTCAAGCAGCTTCCAGGTGTCGCCCAACAGAAACACAATGTCCTCACCAGCAGGTAACGAAGAGAGAGGACGAGATGTTGGTGGATGTTTGGTAACGTCAATGTACCAACGGACGTATGAAAATACTCCCCAACAAATACAATATGTCCTACGTCTTCATCAATAGGAAACAATGGGCTTTCCTACGTCTTCATCAATAGGAACCAGTGGGCTTTCCTACGTCTTCATCAATAGGAACCAGTTGGCTTTCCTACGTCTTCATCAATAGGAACCAGTTGGCTTTCCTACGTCTTCATCAATAGGAACCAGTGGGCTTTCCTACGTCTTCATCACTAGGAACCAATGGGCTTTCCTACGTCTTCATCAGTAGGAACCAGTTGGCTTTCCTACGTATTCATCAATAGGAACCAGTTGGCTTTCCTACATATTCATCAATAGGAACCAGTGGGCTTTCCTACGTCTTCATCAATAGGAACCAGTTGGCTTTCCTACGTATTCATCAATAGGAACCAGTGGGCTTTCCTACGTCTTCATCAGTAGGAACCGATGGGCTTTCCTACGTCTTCATCAATAGGAACCAATGGGCTTTCCTACGTCTTCATCAATAGGAACCGATGGGCTTTCCTACGTCTTCATCAATAGGAACCAGTGGGCTTTCCTATGTCTTCATCAATAGGAACCGATGGGCTTTCCTACGTCTTCATCAATAGGAACCAGTTGGCTTTCCTACGTATTCATCAATAGGAACCAGTTGGCTTTCCTACATCTTCATCAATAGGAACCAGTGGGCTTTCCTACGTCTTCATCACTAGGAACCAATGGGCTTTCCTACGTCTTCATCAGTAGGAACCAGTTGGCTTTCCTACGTATTCATCAATAGGAACCAGTTGGCTTTCCTACATATTCATCAATAGGAACCAGTGGGCTTTCCTACGTCTTCATCAATAGGAACCAGTTGGCTTTCCTACGTCTTCATCAATAGGAACCGATGGGCTTTCCTACGTCTTCATCAATAGGAACCAGTGGGCTTTCCTACGTCTTCATCAATAGGAACCGATGGGCTTTCCTACGTCTTCATCAGTAGGAACCGATGGGCTTTCCTACGTCTTCATCAGTAGGAACCAATGGGCTTTCCTACGTCTTCATCAATAGGAACCGATGGGCTTTCCTACGTCTTCATCAATAGGAACCGATGGGCTTTCCTACGTCTTCATCAATAGGAACCAATGGGCTTTCCTACGTCTTCATCAATAGGAACCGATGGGCTTTCCTACGTCTTCATCAATAGGAACCAATGGGCTTTCCTACGTCTTCATCAATAGGAACCAATGGGCTTTCCTACGTCTTCATCAATAGGAACCAGTGGGCTTTCCTACGTCTTCATCAATAGGAACCAATGGGCTTTCTTACGTCTTCATCAATAGGAACCAGTGGGCTTTCCTACGTCTTCATCAATAGGAACCGATGGGCTTTCCTACGTCTTCATCAATAGGAACCAGTGGGCTTTCCTACGTCTTCATCAATAGGAACCAGTGGGCTTTCTTACGTCTTCATCAATAGAAACCAGTGGGCTTTCCTACGTCTTCATCAATAGGAACCAGTGGGCTTTCCTACGTCTTCATCAATAGGAACCAGTGGGCTTTCCTACGTCTTCATCAATAGGAACCAGTGGGCTTTCCTACGTCTTCATCAATAGGAACCAATGGGCTTTCCTACGTCTTCATCAATAGGAACCGATGGGCTTTCCTACATCTTCATCAATAGGAACCAGTGGGCTTTGGGTAGAGAAGTCAGGAAGTGATGAAGACAAACTAACACACTGACGCCTGATTGGTGGACATCAGGTGATGACGGGGAAATGTTGGGACCCAATCAGTGACCGAGCTGAACCCGCTCACCTCTACTTCTATTGTCCTACTGATGTGTTTGTTTACATGATGACCTCTGACCTCTCTGCTCCTCCTCTTCCTCCTCTTCTTCATCACCTCCCCTTTGTCCTCCTCCCTCGCCTCCTCCTCTTCATCCTGCCTCCTCCTCCCTCCTCTCCTCTCCTGCATCTGTGAAAGAGCTTCCTGTTGCAGGAAACAGCCTGATGGCGGAGGTCAGAAACAGGATGTCCTGCCCAGAGGAGAGGAGAGGCAACAAGGAGGTGAGAAGTGAGGGAAGGAGAGGAGAGGAGAGGAGGAGAGGAGAGGAGAACAGAGGAGAGGAGAGAGGGAGTAGAGAGGAGAGGAAACAAGGAGATGAAAAGAGATGAGGAGAGGAAACGAGAGAGAGGGAACAAGGAGAAGAAAAGAGAGCAAACAAGGTGAGGAGAGAAACAAGGAAAGGAGAGGAAACGAGGAGAGGGGGAAACAAGGAGAGGAGGAGAGGAGGAAACGAGATGAGAGAAGGACAGGAGAGGAAAAGAGAGAGTAGAGAGAAGAGGAGAGAAGAGGAGAGAAGAGGATAAAGGAGTGAACAGAGGAGAAGAAGAGATTGAAGAGAGGAGAGGAGAACATGAGAAAGGTAGATTGAGTAGAAGAGGAGAGGAAGAAGAGGACAGAATAAATGTCTTCATCTCTCTGAAGAAGAAACAGCTGTCAGGTTACCATGGAAACGTACAACACACTATAAACTGTGTGTGTGCATATATTAGCAAACTGCACAGGAACGCACAACTCAAAGAGTAAATCACAGACGATCTATACGTCTTCCTATAGGATCAGTTTAACAGGTCTCATCTGTATTTCTTCCTATAGTTTCAGTTTAACAGGTCTCATCTGTATTTCTTCCTATAGGATCAGTTTAACAGGTCTCATCTGTATTTCTTCCTATAGTTTCAGTTTAACAGGTCTCATCTGTATTTCTTCCTATAGCACCAGTTTAACAGGTCTCATCTATATTTCTTCCTATAGTACCAGTTTAACAGGTCTCATCTGTATTTCTTCCTATAGTTTCAGTTTAACAGGTCTCATCTGTATTTCTTCCTATAGGATCAGTTTAACAGGTCTCATCTGTATTTCTTCCTATAGCACCAGTTTAACAGGTCTCATCTATATTTCTTCCTATAGTTTCAGTTTAACAGGTCTCATCTGTATTTCTTCCTATAGGATCAGTTTAACAGGTCTCATCTGTATTTCCTCCTATAGTTTCAGTTTAACAGGTGTCATCTGTATTTCTTCCTATAGCACCAGTTTAACAGGTCTCATCTATATTTCTTCCTATAGTTTCAGTTTAACAGGTCTCATCTGTATTTCTTCCTATAGTACCAGTTTAACAGGTCTCATCTGTATTTCTTCCTATAGTTTCAGTTTAACAGGTCTCATCTGTATTTCTTCCTATAGTACCAGTTTAACAGGTCTCATCTGTATTTCTTCCTATAGTTTCAGTTTAACAGGTCTCATCTGTATTTCTTCCTATAGGATCAGTTTAACAGGTCTCATCTGTATTTCTTCCTATAGTACCAGTTTAACAGGTCTCATCTGTATTTCTTCCTATAGTTTCAGTTTAACAGGTCTCATCTGTATTTCTTCCTATAGTATCAGTTTAACAGGTCTCATCTGTATTTCTTCCTATAGTACCAGTTTAACAGGTCTCATCTGTATTTCTTCCTATAGGATCAGTTTAACAGGTCTCATCTGTATTTCTTCCTATAGTGCCAGTTTAACAGGTCTCATCTGTATTTCTTCCTATAGTACCAGTTTAACAGGTCTCATCTGTATTTCTTCCTATAGGATCAGTTTAACAGGTCTCATCTGTATTTCTTCCTATAGGATCAGTTTAACAGGTCTCATCTGTATTTCTTCCTATAGGATCAGTTTAACAGGTCTCATCTGTATTTCTTCCTATAGTATCAGTTTAACAGATCTCATCTCATCTCGTTTATACGACTTTGTTTTTTATTTGCACAGAAAGGAAAGTTTAATGAAAACAAATTTTAAAAAATAATTTTCAAAGAATAATTCCTCAAGTTTTATTTCAGGCACTAAATGAGACATCAGGAAATGTTGTGTTGTTCCACATTAACATTATATGAATGGAGCACATGGGCAGGGACACACTGTGTCCGGTCCCCGAGGAACATTCATCCTTCATTTAATGCAATCGACTGTGTTCAGTTTACACCCACTCCAGACTCCAGGTCAGTGTCATCCACAGAAACTTAATATTCTTTAACAATGTTTTATGGGTTCAAGTCCTCATGAATGAACCAGCTCATGGCCTCAGTTATTGATCTGAACCTGGAGGAGTTACTCGCTAGGCTGACTGACACTAGACTTGGTCACAGACAGCAGCGTTGAACTCAGCAGGGTCTGGGATTGGTTCATATCTGAGGTTGTGTATCCATATCTACGACTCTCATATTAGTTTGTTTAAACTGTTTATTACAGACAGAAACTCTGACAGCCTTCTTGTTGGCGTCTTCCTTCCTCGGCCTTCAACATCCTCATCCGTGTCTACTTTCTCATTTGTTTGTTTCCACTCATTTCTGAAGTGAATGTCTGACAGGTTCTCCTGCAGAAGAAGTGATGATGCGTCTTCACATTTCCTGTTTGTTTGGAATAAACGGAAAAACAACTGGAAGCACAAACAACACAACAACAAGCACTTTCTGATTTTATACCAACAAATCAAAAGAAATGTGCACAATAATGTGACAATATATATATGTTTCATGGTCGTGTTGTTGACCTGATTAAATAACGGCGGCACACTGAGTTGCAGACGGAGGAAACGGCGGCATCATAACATTTTGGGGTTTATGTCTGAAGGGTTAATTGTGTCTTCCTGTGATTGTGGATCTTCCTCCACCTCACACGGACCTACTGACCTCCTCAGCACACACACAACTCAACTTTCACATGAAATAAATATAACAGCACGCTGAAACATCTGTGGATGCATATACTGTACATGTACTGATGTACTGTATGTCAGTAGAGTATTTGTAGATGTGGAGTGTGTGTAAAAACCTCCGGTCAGCTCTGTAACGTTGGTTGGAGCCATTCAGATGTATTAAAACTTTGAGCAACATGAAAACACTTATTGCTTTTATCTTGTAGATAATCATACCTCAAGTTTTGGAACTACAGTTCCCATAATGCTTTGAGGGTATTGCCGAATCAACTCTTAATAGTTCTTGTTTGCAATGTACCCATGCAACGTCTTCTCAACCAACACTTCGTATAATATCTTACGAAAAAGTTATTCCTCCTTTTTTGTTTGTTTTCCTACGAATGTCCAGCAACACGGGACAATTTCTGACCGTTACATGATCACAGTCTTCTCAAAATACACCTCCGTCTTCACAGGAAACAACTTGGTTAGGTTTAGGCAATGGAACAACTTGGTTAAGTTTCAGAGAAGATGGTGGTTTGGGTTAAAATAACTCAGGAAGTGGCATTATATTAGTTTTTTTTTAAGTTACGTGACAAATAAATCAATGTTGACTTCTGGTTTCAGACGGGACATGAACGCCGGTCTCCTGGTGTTTTTGACCCACCCATCCACCCCGACCTCCTCCTCATACAGCATTTATACTTCCTGGTTCCCAATCATGTGAATTACACAGAAATTGATTTTGTGGGATATATATCTGAATTACAGAGCATTACTTTTCATTGGTATAGCTACTATCGGTGTCTGAGACCAGCCTGACTCATAGATGATACTGATGAACACTTAAAAACATGATGATTCCCCAGGAAGTTCTGATGAGGAGCATCTTGTCTACTATGATTTTTAATTGGGTTTATGGATGTTTCAGTCACAAATTGCAGCAATTGGACGCTAAAGGTTCTAAAGTACCTTAACTGCCTCCATTGATCTCTGTTGTGTGGATCTGGAGTTGCAAGGTGAGGCAACAAAACTACGGTAACGGCCACAGTTATGTTGAAGCAACAAAACCACTTAGTTAGGCTTAGGAAAAACATCATGGTTGGGCATAAAATAAGTACGGAAAACGTGTCACTAAAGACACTAACGTAATTTCAAATAAATCAATAACACTTTGGGACATGAACGCCGGTCTCTTGGTTGAAAGTCCTGTGTTTGTTGGACCCATCGACATCCCCTCTCAGTCTTTCTCTCTTTTTATTCTGTCACTAGCTCTGTTGCATACACGGAAGCATTTACATACTACAGACTACATGGCGTTAAATGACTTACAAATTGACTTGATCGCCAAATCAAGTCAAATAAACGTTTTATAGCAAATTTGGCAGATGCTGGTCTGGGAATTTTATTATCCTGTTATAAGATTCAAATGATGTCCCATTAATTCTTCATTCATCTTTAATACAATTTTCCAGTTCCAACTTTAAAATGAGGCTAAAGAAGAAACTAAATATTGACTTTAATTTCCAGCTGAAGTCCCATTAAAACATCTGAGAAAACACAAGTTCAGACGGACATTTACACTAAGTAAGTAAGTTAAGCTTTATTTATATAGCACCTTTTAAAACACACTACATT
This sequence comes from Sebastes umbrosus, assembly GCF_015220745.1. Taxonomy (NCBI): domain Eukaryota; kingdom Metazoa; phylum Chordata; class Actinopteri; order Perciformes; family Sebastidae; genus Sebastes; species Sebastes umbrosus. The sequence goes on along the minus strand of NC_051277.1, from coordinate 100,983 downwards.
ACATTTACACTGCATTACATTTACACTACGTTAACTTTACACCACATTACCTTTACACCACATTACATTTACACTAAGTAAGTAAGTTAAGCTTTATTTATATAGCACCTTTTAAAACACACCACATTACATTTACACTACATTAACTTTACACCACATTACATTTACACTACGTTAACTTTACACTACGTTAACTTTACACCACATTACCTTTACACCACATTACATTTACACTACATTAACTTTACACCACATTACATTTACACTACATTACATTTACACTACATTAACTTTACACCACATTACATTTACACTACATTAACTTTACACTACATTACATTTACACTACATTACATTTACACTACATTAACTTTACACTACATTACATTTACACTACATTAACTTTACACTACATTACATTTACACTACATTACATTACATTTACACTACATTCACTTTACACTACATTACATTTACACTACATTACATTACATTTACACTACATTACATTACATTTACACTACATTCACTTTACACTACATTACATTTATAAAGAAAACTACATTTACACAACATTACATTTACACTGCATTAACTTTACACTACATTACATTTACACTACGTTACATTTACACTACATTACATTTACACTACATTACATTTACACTACGTTAACTTTACACTATATTACATTTACACTACGTTACATTTACACTACGTTAACTTTACACTATATTACATTTACACTACATTAACTTTACACTACATTACATTTACACTACATTAACTTTACACTACATTACATTTACACTACATTACATTTACACTACATTCACTTTACACTACATTACATTTACACTACATTACATTTACACTACGTTACATTTACACTACATTACATTTACACTACGTTAACTTTACACTATATTACATTTATAAAGAAAACTACATTTACACAACATTACATTTACACTACATTACATTTATAAAGAAAACTACATTTACACAACATTACATTTACACTGCATTAACTTTACACTACATTACATTTACACTACATTACATTTATAAAGAAAATTATGTTGACTTGATCATGATTATTGAGATTAGATTTACAGAGAATTTCTATTTTCAGTTGCTGGTTGTAGTGATGAAATGTTCTCCAATAGTTTCTTCTGACAATAACTTTAAACTGTATTATTAATATAATATATAAAATATTTATATATATATATATATATATATAGATGAGGGAGAGACAGCAGCAGTTTTATGTTTCTCAGGTCACGTTGGTTCCATGCCTGGTTCCATTCATGCCAGTGTGTCCTTGAGCAAGGCACAGAAACCTGTGTGTGTGTTTGTGAGGGAATATAAAGTGCTTTGTTGTGCACGCATAATATCCATTAAGTTTAGCCCTTTACTGTAAGTGTGTTAACCCCCTCACATTAATAAAAGATGAAGGTCACATGATTCTTAATGTTATGGTACACCACTCTGCATTCTGTCTTGTGGTTTCATATTTTTCTTTAACATCATCTTAAACTGGAATCATTTAGATTGAGATGACCTCATTTAGGCCTGCGTGCTTCCTGATTGGCTCCCTTCCCCCTCATTGCATGATGTCAGAGAGCTCGTCAGTGATGCAGTACACCTGAGAAGGTGTTGCTCAAGCTATAACATCAGCTGCATGCTCAGCTCACTTTTAGTTTGTCTTTTCTTGCACTCACACACTGCAGAAGTTCCAGTGCATTTTATCCCTTTAATACTACTATACTATTAAGGTACACAGCTTAATGTAGTGAAACAAATTAGACCTAACTGCAAGTCATCATTTGGAATAAAAGTAATGATCTTTTCTTCTCAGTTAAACTGGTTCTTCTATCAGGTTGGTTTCATCTCTGACTCCACAGAGACTTTCAGCTGTAATTTAATTCCTCTGAATGTTAATAAAGTGCACACAGACCCTAACCCACACAGAGCTGAGAGAAACATTCAGATCAAACCGCTCTGACAGCATCAGCAGCTCATTTCTTCAACTTTAAACCTGAAGAGCCACATTTAAAATGAAGCTAAATGATGAAAACAATACGTATGTGCTTTAATCAGATTTGCAGCTGAAGTCACATTAACATAAAACCGTGAGGATGTTTCCACAGTTCAACACTGCTGCTCTGAGGAAGCATTAAGACTCACCCTTTCTGTCCTCTAGTGGCCAAAATCACACAATGCTGCAGGTATAAGACATTTAAATGATTAGTCAAGTGTATTATTATTGGTCTGCTGTCCACATGCGGCGGTTGTTCTCTAAGTGAAACCACATTCTCTGGTTTAAACTGCTGCAGCAGCCAAAGCAGCAACTTCCTGTCTGAGATTAAGAGACAGCTGGAGACCACTTGGTCCTCTTAAAGGCCAACTCAAAGCAAAAGGCATTTTATTTTGTCTGCTACAGCATACATACATACATACATACATGCATACATACATACATACATACATACATGCATACATACATGCATACATACATGCATGCATACATACATACATGCATTCATACATACATGCATGTACACACGTAGGCAAAATTGTTGGTACCCTTCCGTTAAAGAAAGAAAAACCCACAATGGTCACTGAAATAACTTGAAACTGACAAAAGTAATAATAAATAAAAATTGACTGAAAATGAACTAATGAAAATCAGACATTGTTTTTGAATTGTGGTTCAACAGAGTCATTTTAAAAAACAAACTGATGAAACTGGCCTGGACAAAAATGATGGTACCCCTAGAAAAGATGTAAAATAATGTGACCATAGGGACATATTAAACTAAAGGTGTGTCCTGTAATTAGCATCACAGGTGTCTTCAAACTTGTAATCAGTCAGTCTGCCTATTTAAAGGGTGAAAAGTAGTCACTGTGCTGTTTGGTATCATGGTGTGTACCACACTGAACATGGACCACAGAAAGCTAAGGAGAGAGTTGTCTCAGGAGATCAGAAAGAACATTATAGACCTTCATGTTAAAGGTAAAGGCTATAAGACCATCTCCAAGCAGCCTGATGTTCCTGTGACTACAGCTGCTCATATTATTCAGAAGTTTAAGGTCCACGGGACTGTAGCCAACCTCCCTGGACGTGGCCGCAAGAGGAAAATTGATGACAAATTGAAGAGACGGATAATACGAATGGTAACCAAAGAGCCCAGAACAACTTCCAAAGAGATTAGAGGTGAACTCCAAGGTCAAGGTACATCAGTGTCAGATTGCACCATCTGTCGCTGTTTGAGCCAAAGTGGATTTAATGGAAGACAACCGAGGAGGACACCAAATCATAAAAAAGCGAGACTGGAATTTGCCAAAATGCATATTGACAAGCCACAAAGCTTCTGGGAGAATGTCCTTTGGACAGATGAGACAAAACTGGAGCTTTTTGGCAAGTCACATCAGCTCTATGTTCACAGACGAAGAGATGAAGCATCCAAAGAAAAGAACACTGTACCTACAGTGAAACATGGAGGAGGCTCGGTTATGTTCTGGGGCTGCTTTGCTGCATCTGGCACAGGGTGTCTTGAATCTGTGCAGTGTACAATGAAATCTCAAGACTATCAAGGCATTCTGGAGTGAAATGTGCTGCCCAGTGTCAGAAAGCTTGGTCTCAGTTGCAGGTCATGGGTCCTCAAACAGGATAATGACCCAAAACACACAGCTAAAAACACCCAAGAATGGCTAAGAACAAAACATTGGACTGTTCTGAAGTGGTCTTCTATGAGCCCTGATCTAAATCCTATTGAACATCTGTGGAAGGAGCTGAAACATGCAGTCTGGAGAAGGCACCCTTCAAACCTGAGACAGCTGGAGCAGTTTGCTCACGAGGAGTGGGCCAACATACCTGTGGACAGGTGCAGAAGTCTCATTGAGAGTTACATAAATGGCTTGATTGAAGTGATTGCCTCAAAAGGTTGTGCAACAAAATATTAAGTTAAGGGTACCAACAATTTTGTCCACGTCTGTACATACTGTACATGCATACATACATGCATGCATACATGCATACATGCATGCATGCATACATACATGCATACATACATACATGCATACATGCATACATGCATACATACATACATGCATGCATGCATACATACATGCATGCATGCGTGCATGCATGCATACATACATACATGCATACATACATGCATGCATGCATACATGCATGCATGCATGCATACATACATAAATACATACATGTATGCATGCATGCATGTACTGTATGTATCTCTGTTGTTCCAATGCTAATGGTCATTGTATTTTACATCGTTGGAAAGCCTGTTTATTTACCTTCACAATGATGTCCAGCTTGTAAGGATCATGCATGCATGCATCAGCACAGCTGATTATGTGGGTAGCGCCCAAGAAAAATTTGCCAAAATTCTCTGCCAATGCTAAACGGTGTATTCTCCTGTTGGTATTGTAAATGTAATGTAAAAAGGAGACATTGTGCTTGTAGCAGCAGTTAGTGTTTGAGATGTTTTCAGTGTACCACCTGCAACATCACATACGCTTTGTCCACTCGGCATTTCGCCTGCCTATATTTCCATTTTTTCGGGGGCTGTGTCCGCCATTTACGTAGATTCATTTTGGATGTGTGCTTGCACACGACACCACGACGTCATCAACGCATCATATCATCGGGGTACAACACATGCAGTCAAATCTGATCTGTTGAGTTGCACTGCGCATGTGTCCTACCCCCTAGCCCAATACCTGTCCCAGCCTCTTCCAATAGGCCTCGCATACCTTTAACTCTCACCTTTAACCTTTCATCCTGTCGTGTTCTGTAACCTCAGTCCAGTCTAAAGATCCTCATTGAATTCAGCTGCAGGTAATAGTGACACAGAGTTCTTCATGTTCCCAGATTACCATATTTAGTTATTTGTAATAAACATAGATATGCTCCTCAAATTGATGTCTATGTTTATATGTTAATGGATTGATTACACATGGCATGTACAGTAGTTATATGTTAATATAATATTGTTCTTTTTGGGGTTTTAATTCGAGTACTGATGGTGGTGCAAGAAGAAAGGTCACGCCATCAGTGCTCATTACAAATACACACTAAAACACCCGTTGTGGTTTGTTTCTTCTGTGGAGGTTCAGTCTCTCTGCTGCTGTTCATCCGTCGGATGTTGTGAACTCTCAGTCAGTCTTTCATCTCTCATGAAACCACAACAGAACAGTTAATGAACAGCACCAGACGGCGAGCAGAGCAGCAGCTTCAGCAGCAGCTCAGGAACTCCCACGAGGCTGAAAACACGTGAACAATGATCATGATCCTGTAATTCATATTTATATATCTGGACAGTCGTGCAGGTTATGCACTCTAGTCTTTCATTGAGCACTGAGTAGAGCTCCTTCTGTCATCAGCGTTATTAACTGGTCAATAATATACATATACTTAAAGTTGGACCTGTTCATTGTTCACACATGCAGGTCTCCAGTCATCAACTCCAGCAGCTGGACTTGTGGATGTGTTTTCTGTTTTTCTCCTTTGTGTGTAATTCTTCTTTCCTCCTTTTGTTTGTTACTTCCTGTTAACGTTCACCGCTGCAGCCACACATTTCACACTAACGTGTCTTTCTCAAGAAACCAGGATGTTATTAGGATTTCTTTAAGATGTGTTTTTTTTTAGATATAGTTTAGGTTAATCCTAACCCTTATATATAGTTTAGGTTAACCCTAACCCTTATATATAGTTTAGGTTAACCCTAACCCTTATATATAGTTTAGGTTAACTCTAACCCTTATATATAGTTTATGTTAACCCTAACCCTTATATATAGTTTAGGTTAACTCTAACCCTTATATATAGTTTAGGTTAATCCTAACCCTTATATATAGTTTAGGTTAACACTAACCCTTATATATAGTTTAGGTTAACTCTAACCCTTATATATAGTTTAGGTTAACTCTAACCCTTATATATAGTTTATTTTAACTCTAACCCTTACATATAGTTTAGGTTAATCCTAACCCTTATATATAGTTTAGGTTAATCCTAACCCTTATATATAGTTTAGGTTTGTTGAGGAATTAAATTGTATAAATCACAAAGGAATAGAAGTGACATTCATAGTTTAGAGACCCAACAAGATCCACCAAGCGTGTGTGTGTCACCGAAGCATCACAGGGGGTCGCGAGGTCTTCTTGATTTTAAGGCTTGTAAGACAAGTATTTTAAAAAATATACAGTTGACGTATACATTTCATTAATATCTGTGTATAAAACTAAAGGTTTGGAGTTAAAACAAGCAAAGAGCGAATAGAACAACGACCAAGCGTCAGGGAAAAGAAAACACTGAATTGATCTCAAAAGAATAATACAGAGGATTAAATGTTCCTAATAATGGGAAAACTCATCTCTGATGCAATATATAATAACATATATAATAATATATATAATAATATATATATAATAACATATATAATAACATATATAATAATATATATAATAACATATATAATAATATATATAATAACATATATAATAACATATATAATAATATATATAATAACATATATAATAACATATATAATAATATATATAATAACATATATATAATAACATATATAATAATATATATAATAACATATATATAATAACATATATAATAATATATATAATAACATATATAATAATATATATAATAACATATATAATAATATATATTATAATATATATAATAACATATATAATAATATATATAATAATATATATAATAATAAAATACTCTGTAATAAATTCATCCAGATCACTTCCCTAGTTATTGCCTTCACTATTTGGGTTAATTGTACATTTTATTAGTTGTTGTTTTGCTATATAATATGAAATATCCATAAAATGTCACTTAGTCCGCGGTCGTCACTCAAAGATAGAAAAAGGGAACCGCTGTCGTACTTCAGTCAAATAGACTCCAGATGTTCAGGGCAGATGTTGCCACCTGGTGGTGAAACATGGAGCTGCTCATTCACTAGTATAGGAGTATAGGAGTATAGGAGTACTAGGAGTACTAGGAGTATAGGAGTACTAGGAGTATAGGAGTATAGGAGTACTAGGAGTATAGGAGTACTAGGAGTATAGGAGTACTAGGAGTACTAGGAGTACTAGGAGTATAGGAGTACTAGGAGTATAGGAGTACTAGGAGTACTAGGAGTATAGGAGTACTAGGAGTACTAGGAGTACTAGGAGTACTAGGAGTATAGGAGTACTAGGAGTACTAGGAGTACTAGGAGTATAGGAGTATAGGAGTACTAGGAGTATAGGAGTACTAGGAGTATAGGAGTACTAGGAGTACTAGGAGTTCATTATGACATCTATAAAGAGAGACTTTGCATTTATAATTCAGAACTGAAAAATGCAAGGCGGTCCTTCTTCTCTGACATCATCACCAAAAACAATAACAGTGCATAACATGTGGGTTTCTCTTTCTTTAACGGAAGGGTACCAACAATTTTGTCCACGTGTGTATGTATGCATGTATGCAATAAAGTGAAGTGAGTATCATTAAAGTGAAGTGAGTATTAATAAAGTGAAGTGAGTATTATTAAAGTGAAGAGAGTATTATTAAAGTGAAGTGAGTATCATTAAAGTGAAGTGAGTATTAATAAAGTGAAGTGAGTATTATTAAAGTGAAGTGAGTATTAATAAAGTGAAGTGAGTATTATTAAAGTGAAGTGAGTATTAATAAAGTGTAGTGAGTATTAATAAAGTGAAGTGAGTATTATTAAAGTGAAGTGAGTATTATTAAAGTGAAGTGAGTATTATTAAAGTGAAGTGAGTTTTATTAAAGTGAAGTGAGTATTATTAAAGTGAAGTGAGTATTAATAAAGTGAAGTGAGTATTATTAAAGTGAAGTGAGTATTATTAAAGTGAAGTGAGTATTATTAAAGTGAAGTGAGTTTTATTAAAGTGAAGTGAGTAAAGTGAGTATTATTAAAGTGAAGTGAGTATTATTAAAGTGAAGTGAGTATTAATAAAGTGAAGTGAGTATTATTAAAGTGAAGTAAGTATTAATAAAGTGAAGTGAGTATTATTAAGTGAAGTGAGTTTTATTAAAATCAAGTGAGTATTAATAAAGTGAAGTGAGTATTAATAAAGTGAAGTGAGTATTATTAAAGTGAAGTAAGTATTAATAAAGTAAAGTGAGTATTATTAAAGTGAAGTGAGTTTTATTAAAGTGAAGTGAGTATTATTAAAGTGAAGTGAGTATTAATAAAGTGAAGTGAGTATTATTAAAGTGAAGTGAGTTTTATTAAAGTGAAGTGAGTATTATTAAAGTGAAGTGAGTATTATTAAAGTGAAGTGAGTATTAATAAAGTGAAGTGAGTTTTATTAAAGTGTAGTGAGTATTATTAAAGTGAAGTGAGTAAAGTGAGTATTATTAAAGTGAAGTGAGTATTAATAAAGTGAAGTGAGTATTAATAAAGTGAAGTGAGTTTTATTAAAGTGTAGTGAGTATTATTAAAGTGAAGTGAGTAGTAATAAAGTGAAGTGAGTATTAATAAAGTGAAGTGAGTATTATTAAAGTGAAGTGAGTATTATTAAAGTGAAGTGAGTATTATTAAAGTGAAGTGAGTTTTATTAAAGTGAAGTGAGTATTATTAAAGTGAAGTGAGTAAAGTGAGTATTATTAAGTGAAGTGAGTATTATTAAAGTAAAGTGAGTATTATTAAAGTGAAGTGAGTATTATTAAAGTGAAGTGAATATTAATAAAGTGAAGTGAGTATTAATAAAGTGAAGTGAGTATTATTAAAGTGAAGTGAGTTTTATTAAAGTGAAGTGAGTATTATTAAAGTGAAGTGAGTATTATTAAAGTGAAGTGAGTATTTTTAAAGTGAAGTGAGTATTAATAAAGTGAAGTGAGTATTATTAAAGTGAAGTGAGTATTATTAAAGTGAAGTGAGTATTATTAAAGTGAAGTGAGTATTAATAAAGTGAAGTGAGTATTATTAAAGTGAAGTGAGTATTATTAAAGTGAAGTGAGTATTATTAAAGTGAAGTGAGTATTATTAAAGTGAAGTGAGTATTATTAAAGTGAAGTGAGTATTAATAAAGTGAAGTGAGTATTATTAAAGTGAAGTGAGTATTATTAAAGTGAAGTGAGTATTATTAAAGTGAAGTGAGTATTAATAAAGTGAAGTGAGTATTATTAAAGTGAAGTGAGTATTAATAAAGTGAAGTGAGTTTTATTAAAGTGAAGTGAGTATTATTAAAGTGAAGTGAGTAAAGTGAGTATTATTAAGTGAAGTGAGTATTATTAAAGTGAAGTGAGTATTATTAAAGTGAAGTGAGTAAAGTGAGTATTATTAAAGTGAAGTGAGTATTAATAAAGTGAAGTGAGTATTATTAAAGTGAAGTGAGTTTTATTAAAGTGAAGTGAGTATTATTAAAGTGAAGTGAGTATTATTAAAGTGAAGTGAGTATTAATAAAGTGAAGTGAGTATTATTAAAGTGAAGTGAGTTTTATTAAAGTGAAGTGAGTATTATTAAAGTGAAGTGAGTAAAGTGAGTATTATTAAGTGAAGTGAGTATTATTAAAGTGAAGTGAGTATTATTAAAGTGAAGTGAGTATTAATAAAATGAAGTGAGTATTAATAAAGTGAAGTGAGTATTATTAAAGTGAAGTGAGTATTATTAAAGTGAAGTGAGTATTAATAAAGTGAAGTGAGTATTAATAAAGTGAAGTGAGTATTATTAAAGTGAAGTGAGTATTATTAAAGTGAAGTGAGTTTTATTAAAGTGAAGTGAGTATTATTAAAGTGAAGTGAGTAAAGTGAGTATTATTAAGTGAAGTGAGTATTATTAAAGTGAAGTGAGTATTATTAAAGTGAAGTGAGTATTAATAAAGTGAAGTGAGTATTATTAAAGTGAAGTGAGTATTATTAAAGTGAAGTGAGTATTATTAAAGTGAAGTGAGTTTTATTAAAGTGAAGTGAGTATTATTAAAGTGAAGTGAGTATTATTAAAGTGAAGTGAGTATTAATAAAGTGAAGTGAGTATTATTAAAGTGAAGTGAGTATTAATAAAGTGAAGTGAGTATTATTAAAGTGAAGTGAGTATTAATAAAGTGAAGTGAGTATTATTAAAGTGAAGTGAGTATTATTAAAGTGAAGTGAGTATTATTAAAGTGAAGTGAGTATTAATAAAGTGAAGTGAGTATTATGTAATCACAGGGAACCTTTTAAAACTTGTAATACTTGTTTTTCATAACGAGGAAGAATCTTCTCTGAGTTAATGTCGGAACAATTTACTTTCTAATTCTGAGTACCGAAGGAACTGAAACCACGAAAACATGCAGTTTAATGTTTATTAAAAACTGTACAGTGTGTGGAATCATTCAAAAACAGAATTCATCATCATTGTTATCAACACTGTAGAAAACAAACTAATTAAAATCAACCTATAACTCCTCCATATCACTTATTCATTTATTCCTCCTTAATAATATCTAATCAGGCACTTTGTAAAAATACACAGATGGAGTAAATCTTAACAATCAAAGTCAAAATCAAGTGAGATAAAAAGAGCGCTGCTTAATTCCCAGCAGAGCTTCGACTCAACAGCTGAAAACACTTTTTCATTTAAAACATCCCCATTTAGAAAAGAAACACTCGATGAATGAAGCACTTTTTAAACCCAAATCACACACAGCATGAGAGAGAAGAGGAAAGAGCACATGAGAATGAATGAAGGGCATTATTACTTTAAACTACTGGTTCATCATAAAACACAGATCCAGCAGAGGAGGCATCATCTGCTTCCATTACATTAATCTAAATGAATTAATCCAATCCAAACTCTTTGACGTCAGATCTCTTTCATACGTTGGTTTGACGTGATGAGCTTCATCAATAATCAGATCTCATTCATACGTTGTTTTTTTACATCTATTCATATGTTAAAGGCTTTAAAAATGAATCGATGATGATTGAAACTCACTTTGTGACTCACCAGAACCAGAACAGAACCAGAACAGAACCAGAACAGAACCAGAACAGAACCAGAACAGCTGCCGGTCGTGGCTTCCTATCGGCTCATTTAATGGATGTTAACAAACAGCAGCATGATGTCAGTTGTTCAGGTTTTTGGGGATGTATTGTTGCTTCATATAGCACCTTTAAAAACAACGTACGGTCTGTATTTAGTCTGTTATTATTATTATTAGTTTGGCCTTCAGGTCTTGTACTATTTTATAGATTTGTGTTTCCAAAAATCTTTCTGGTCTTCCTCTAACTGAACTGTGCAGCCATTTAGTTCGTCTCACATCAACATTTGTTACGGATCCCTGTGAGGTTTATCACTTTCAGTACTTTGTGCAACTTCTGCTTTCGTTTCCCAATTTTTGATCGTTTTTATGTGCAAATAAACAAATAAACAGGAAGCGTAAGCGCCCTGACTGCCGGTGGTGTCGGTTCAGTCGGAGTGGAGGGACAGAGCCACTTTGAGGCAGCCCAGCTCTTTGCCCTGGCTGCCCAGGACGCCCTGGACGCGGTAGTTCCCGTTGGTCAGCCAGTAGGGCAGGTCCATGTAGGGCAGGTAGAAGTCCGACTGAGGCAGCGAGTACGAGCCCTGAGGACGCAGAGAGGAGGTCACGCTTCATTCACACATTAACCACAATTTATGACGATTAGAACAAAGCATGTCTTGGTACCATTTGTTAAATATGCTAAACATTAATATAATATAACTATTGTCAATGTAAAGTCTCTTGTGAGACCCCGTATTTAATGGAAGTGAATATGAAATAGTGTATTTGATGCATGTATTAAAGATGTATTGTACCGAATGTCTTTGTTTACATTCAAAGCTTCTATTGAGGTTTTCAGATGCACGTCGTCACATTTATGACGTCTTCCTCCTAAAAAAACTGATTTATTCTTATTGTGGTTATAATATATATATATATATATATATATAATATAATATTATACGTAAATGAATCTCACGGTGCGGTTAGATTGCTGCTAGACCGCCCCGTTCATACCCCGGTTTTTAACCGCAGTGAAGATGCTGTTTGAAAGGCTAAACGACAACAAAGATGAATTGAAGCAGAATATTCTGTTGATTGTAAATGTTGACCTCAACACTCGGAGTTATTGGAAATGTTTGGATCACACGAGTCGGAAACAATCCTACGCAGCCGCTACTGGAATCTAATTCTGCAAATAGTATAATACTATTAATATTAGTGTGGCCTGATCTTTATCTGCAACTGTGCACCGGCTCTACCAATTTATGAATGAAGCTTCCAAGCTTCCAACTACTGAGCACAGCCCTCATTTAGTTTAGTTCAAATGTGGTACAGCACCCCCCCCCCCCCTGTTATTGATGTGTTACAGGGACATTTAGTAATGTGGACTTGATCTGTATGTACAGAGTTCCTCTCAGTGTTTCACTCTGCTTCAGTCTTTTAGCTTCATGTTGTGTGTAAACAGTGTAATTAAAATGTGTCTCTAGCACAGATGTTAACATCTGTTTCCCCTGATGGGATCCACTGAATCAGAGCTTCTTTGATGGTTTGGTAAGCAGCAGGAAAAGCGACTCACAGCTTTGAAGGGGCAGCGGCAGGGCAGTCCGTAGGTGTGCAGCGGTTCAGGACAGTCCTGACCCGGAGGGATCAGCTGGTTCAGGATATCACAAGCGTCCGGATAGTGACAGCTGCCCAACTCCTCCACACACGGCACCTTCACCCAGAAACCTGCCACCTCCTTCTCCAGGGTCACATTCACCTGACGAAGAGGAGACAACACAGTTTAAAGGTTCTGGTCTGGAAGATCGAACAACCTCAGGTCAAAGAAAAAAGACATTCTAGGTTCTTGAAACTGGGAAACGGACGGTGAGCATCAAAAACGGAAAATAAATATAATAAAGATATAATAAAATAATGAAGTGAGAGGAGAGACAACATTTCTGAGTTGTTGTCGCTGGACGCCTGAAACTGTCAGATCTGTCTCAAATGTCCCTCTTACTATAATAGATATAATAGCATTATCAGAAAACAGAAATAACCTTTATAGATATTAGGTCAACAATAAGATTAAAAACAGCATCATGTGATCTAACCAAGAGGTGATGATCTCATCATAGAAGTTAAAGATGTAATAAAGATATAAAAGTAAAATAAAGAACAACAACAGACTGTAAAAAGAGACACATGAGGAAGATTAAACATTAAAGTGCAGTTAAAACGCTGAGTCGAGCTTTCAGGAAGTCACATTATTGTCTGGTTCCCGACACCGATGAGAGAAGTGATAACGATCTTATCGTCATGGTGACGAGTAGCTTAACCTCATCAACAGGAAGCAAACACTTCCGGCTCCATCTGTGTTTGGTAAACAAGATACAAGATATTAATTATATGTTGAAAACTGATTCCTATACATATATATATGTAATTCACCTAGTAGAAATACCAAACTCTTTATGGTTAAGGTTTATTTTTTATAGTATTTTTATTGTAATTTTCTTCTATTCTATATTTATGTTTCTTGATTTTGAATCAAGGAGGCTCTGAGGAAGTGACGACGTAAAGAACTGCTCATACTACAGTTTATTCACACAGAGGTAGATATATACATAGTGAGTAGTGGACAGTTTGTGATTCTGGACGCCGTCTCAGTTTAGTTTGTCCTGAACTTAAAATCAAAACACCACAAACAAACAAACTACTTATTAAGAGAATGAAGAGATGGAGGAGGAGATGAGACGTGAGACGGTCGTATGATACCGAACGGAGGCTCAGAGGATTAGTGGCTCCGTTCGGAGGAAGTTTATTCTTCTGTTGAAACGACTGTAAAACTGTTGAGTCAAGAGAATGACTGTAAACCTGCTGAGTCATGGTGTTTCTAATCCCACATGACTGCAGCTTTACAGTCAAATAAACCACTTCAGCTGCATTTCTACCTCCAAACCGTTAACATACATTCATTTAGATTAATGTGTGTTAATGTGAAATTAAACCGACTGAATGACTCAAACTAACTAAGAGAACAAAAGAAACACTTTGACCTTTCTGAAGACAGTTTTTGACGTGTTTATGTCCTCACCAGAAAAATAATAATAATAATAATAATATAATAAATATATATAATATATAATATACAATATAATAAATATAATATAATATAATAATATATAATATAATAAATATGAATTAAAGACAAAAAGCTCTATTAACACAAATTGCATTAAAAAAAGCTTTGGACATTTCCAGACTTTCTCTCTGTGTTACTGTTCACATTGTTCACAGTGTACGTGCACAGTGTTTACAGATGTAAAGGACAACAGAAGACGTGGTGGATCATCAGTGTACTCACAGACAGCGGAGCAGCGAGCTCTACAGATGTGGATCCAGAGGCGGAGGCCATCAGGTCTCCTGGGATGGAGATCGGGTCTGGACTCACAGTCAGAGTCTTCAGAACAGCTGGAGCATCTGGCTTCCCACAGTTCTTCCAGTCGAAACCCAGAACCTGTCCACAACACACCGAGTTAACGTCCACAACACACCCAGTTAACGTCCACAACACACCGAGTTAACGTCCACAACACACCGAGTTAACGTCCACAACACACCGAGTTAACGTCCACAACACACCGAGTTAACGTCCACAACACACCGAGTTAACGTCCACAACACACCGAGTTAACGTCCACAACACACCGAGTTAACGTCCACAACACACCGAGTTAACGTCCACAACACACCGAGTTAACGTCCACAACACACCGAGTTAACGTCCACAACACACCGAGTTAACGTCCACAACACACCCAGTTAACGTCCACAACACACCGAGTTAACGGGCAGAATCACAGTTTGGACTATTTCCTACAGATCAAACATGGTTCTCAGTTTGTGTCTCCGTTCGACCTCCAGACAGATTCAGTTCATCTCCAACCTGAAACCTGAAACCTGAACCCTGAAACCTGAAACCTGAACCCTGAACCCTGAAACCTGAAACCTGAAACCTGAACCCTGAACCCTGAACCCTGAAACCTGAAACCTGAAACCTGAACCCTGAACCCTGAACCCTGAAACCTGAACCCTGAAACCTGAACCCTGAACCCTGAAACCTGAACCCTGAACCCTGAACCCTGAAACCTGAAACCTGAACCCTGAACCCTGAAACCTGAACCCTGAACCCTGAAACCTGAAACCTGAACCCTGAAACCTGAACCCTGAACCCTGAAACCTGAACCCTGAACCCTGAACCCTGAACCCTGAAACCTGAACCCTGAAACCTGAAACCTGAACCCTGAACCCTGAAACCTGAACCCTGAACCCTGAACCCTGAACCCTGAAACCTGAACCCTGAACCCTGAACCCTGAAACCTGAACCCTGAACCCTGAAACCTGAAACCTGAACCCTGAACCCTGAACCCTGAAACCTGAACCCTGAAACCTGAAACCTGAAACCTGAACCCTGAACCCTGAACCCTGAAACCTGAAACCTGAACCCTGAACCCTGAACCCTGAACCCTGAACCCTGAAACCTGAACCCTGAACCCTGAACCCTGAAACCTGAACCCTGAACCCTGAACCCTGAAACCTGACAGAATGTTTCTAACACCATGAACACAAAATAAAAACTCTGTTCAGAACTCACTTTTATTAAATTGCTTTGCTCGTTAGTCTTTTTTATACATGTTTTATTTTAACTAAATATTGTTAAAGTATTTCATGTGCTAATGCTCAGTTTGATAGTAGTTAAAGAATACCATATAAATAATGGTTATTATTATTATACTGTGGGATGGATCACATGTTCTCATACCACGTCTGCTGACTCTCCTCAGAATATATATATACGTACATATACACGTATATATATACGTGTATATGTACGTGTATTAGTAGCAGTATTACAGTAGCAGCAGTATTAAGGTGTATTAGTAGCAGTATTACAGTATTTAGTTTAGTTTAGTTAGTATTAGTAGTAGGTAGGTTAGTAGTAGTAGTATTATGGTGTATTAGTAGTAGGTAGGTTAATAGTAGTAGTATTAAGGTGTAGTAGTAGTATTAAGGTGTAGTAGTAGTAGTATGACAGTAGTATTAAGGTGTAGTAGTAGTAGTAGTAGTAGTAGTAGTAGGGTTAGGGTTAACAGCAGTAGGTATATCTTACCTTCGCTCTGCTGGTTCTCTTCAGTGGGTTAGGGTTAGTAGTAGTAGTAGTAGTAGTATTAAGGTGTAGTAGTAGTATTAAGGTGTAGTATTAAGGTGTAGTAGTAGTAGTATGACAGTAGTATTAAGGTGTAGTAGTAGTAGTAGTAGTAGTAGTAGTAGGGTTAGGGTTAGCAGCAGTAGGTATATCTTACCTTCGCTCTGCTGGTTCTCTTCAGTGGGTTAGGGTTAGTAGTAGTATGACAGCAGTATTAAGGTGTAGTAGTAGTAGTAGTAGTAGTATTAAGGTGTAGTAGTAGTATTAAGGTGTAGTATTAAGGTGTAGTAGTAGTAGTAGGGTTAGGGTTAACAGCAGTAGGTATATCTTACCTTCGCTCTGCTGGTTCTCTTCAGTGGGTTAGGGTTAGTAGTAGTATGACAGCAGTATTAAGGTGTAGTAGTAGTATTAAGGTGTAGTAGTAGTATTAAGGTGTAGTATTAAGGTGTAGTAGTAGTAGTAGGGTTAGGGTTAACAGCAGTAGGTATATCTTACCTTCGCTCTGCTGGTTCTCTTCAGTCCAGATGTTGAGCTGCTGTTGATCTTTAAAGTTAAAGTTGAAACTAGAATCAGACTCAAAGTGAAGAGATGAACTCCATCCATCATGATGCTCCGAGAGAAACCCAACACTATCACTAACACTAACACACCGACTCTGACCGACTCTGACCGACTCTGACCGACTCTAACCGACTCTGACCGACTCTGACCGGAGGAGAAACAACCCGCTGAGGAGACGGTTACCCGGTAAACTGACCCGGTAACGGAGCTTTAAACCGACACACCGTTAACAGAACCAGACCTGAACCAGGCTGACGGTAGATCCAACACTAACCCGGTAACGGAACCGACCTAACTCTAACGAGACCAGACTGACGAGGAACTGAAGCTACTTCCGTGTTTACTATCACACCATCAGGTCACATGACCACCGAGTCACATGACCTGCAGCTACAGCACACATTAAACACAACTGTGTGTATATATATATATATATATATATATATATATATGATAATAACATCTAATGGACTAAATAAATTTAAAATTGTATTAATTCATTTATTATTATTTTATTAAATCTGTAATTGAACAGTGAATGGGAGGACTCTTTATTGTTATTTTGGGTAGGTGTATTATTATATATTGGTGGGACTTGGAATCAGTAATTCATGGTTTTATTATCAATGTATTTGCTTTTATTTAGTAATTTATTCATAATAGTATTTTGTGATGATTTTCTTATTTTTCTTATTTTATTTTTGGTTGGGTACAATGTTGGGACTTATTATTTATTTGCTTTGATTAATTTATTCATAATTGTATGTTCATGCTTATATATTTATTTGTTGTGCATTTATTTGTGTATTTAATTTATTAATCAGTATTTTTATTTCACATCAGTATTTACCTGACTACTATACTATATTATTATTATTATTATTATTATTATTATTATACTTC